>NC_066281.1:313030-616060 GCF_905404315.1 Leptidea sinapis | reverse complement strand
GGACTCCTATACTAGCCTGCAGTACCTTTTCCGAGTATCAAAAGAGTCAATTTCATTGTCAATTGTCCATTTTTTACATATTTGCAGCGCGCGAGCGAATAGAATAAGCTCCTTTGATGCGGTCTCAAAAGCCGTGAGTGAGTGGTTCGGTTCGTTGAGCGAGCCAATGCTCGCTTCACTGCACGCGACCGTCTATAAGAGGCGTGGCCGCCCCGCGTCATGTTCGAATGTTTGCCGCGCGTAATTTGTACGCACCTTAGCAGTTTCGCTTTTTGACATATTAAGATGCTAAGTCGCACTAGCCCCGTAATATCACCATCTACGGCAACTTTCAAACATTCACGGCAATAAAAGCCTCCAATGTGGTCCAAACCCACCATACCACTTTTAAAACACTGACACTCATTACTAAATATAAAGTCTTATTTCTTACTGATACGATCAGTTTGTAGTCAATCCTGTAATTCAAGTCTTTTAAAATATCAATTCAAAATATAGCCTTATTTAATAAGGCTTTATATTAAGAAATATTCAGGCCCCACATAAGATCCACATTTAGGAAAATCTGATGGTGCTTGCACAAAATCTTTTTCTGTTCCCACTTTGAAGACGAAATCGAGTCCTCTTGTCCAGTGCGCTGATCTCTCGTCTCTCATCAGCCAATACCCAGGGTTATCAGCTTGAAACCGTAATGAAACGATACCGAACTTTGGTATGACTATAGTATCTTTTAATACTGGTCTGATGATATTTCTCGAAGGGAATAAGGTCCCATCATTGTTCATTTTAATCACCATATCTTTTTCCAGAGTCTTGTTGAATTTCTGGATTGCCACAACATAGAAACTGTAGCCGTGTAAATGGAAAATGTGGTCCGATTCGCCACCTGCGGATAAAGAAAAACAAATATCAAAGTTCTGAAATATAATATGTGTAAATCATTAATTGATATGAGACAGGTAAATATTAATTTTCAAAACGTAACATATCATATAATTGCTGGTATGTATTCGCAGTTACGAGCTTACTTAAAGGTTCAACAAAAAGTTGAAATATACATAATATAATAAATATACATACATAAATTTATTATACATATAAGATAGACATAAAGATATATTCGAAAACCCAAATAGCCCAGTGTTTATTGCGATTTGATGTGGTAGTGATCCCGCTAGGTGCAAACATTTATATGATGATAATTGTATTTGAAACTGGAATTCATAGTATACCTTCCTATCTCATAAAAAAAGAAAAGTAACATATTATATTATATAGAAAATATTTCTCGCTTATAGAACAAACTAGAAACTTAATAATCAGTAATTTGCGTTACGATAGTGACTCGCAGATTACATCTCAACCGTCATGCATTTCTGTTCGCGCAATAAATATAAAATATAATCTTGAATATTGTGAATGTTGAATATGCAAATGTATTATTAACACGTTATTTACATTTTATAATTACCATGTAAGTGTGATGCATAAGCTTCCATAATAAGTTAATCTTGTGTTCATTCTATTTTTTTTAAAATTTTTATGGATGAGTTGATGAAAAAAATAAAATTAAACACAGCTTCAACGTTTAAACTTAACAGAATTCTAACTTTGTTTGAATTTTGAATACAGTAATTAACTAATGGGAGGCTCCTTTGCACAGGATGCCGGGTAGATTATGGGTCCCACAACGGCGCCGTAATGCAAATGCAACGGCGCGTGAAGCAGTAATGTCTAATCGTAATGATTAGACATTACTGCTTCACACGCCAGTTACAGTGTTTCGTTCTGAAATCGTAGCTAGTACAATTACTGGGCAAATGATACTTGACATCTTATGTCTCAAGGTGACGAGCGCAGTCGTAGTGCCGCTCAGAATTTTTGGGATTTTCAAGAATCCTGAGCGACACTGCATTGTAATGGGCAGGGCGTATCAATTACCATCAGCTGAACGTCCTCCTTGTCTCGTCCCTTATTTTAATAATAATAAAAAAAAAACAATAAATTGAGTGATGCTTAAATGGGTATCGCTCAGCATATGCATGCTTATAGAGCTGGTTTTAGCCGGAGTGTTTTCGAGATGTTGGACATAAATAATAAAACACAAACAATCACTTACATTGTCAGGCATAGCAAATACTTAAAACACAACAAAAAAATATAAATTTGATACAAACAGTTAAATAAACAATAGTTTCAAAATTGTTTGCCTACCGAATGCATTATTCATATTAATGCATTTTTAAATGATAAAGAAAGACGTCACTACCTCTTGCAAGATACGTGTCCATAACTAAAGGCCAATTATATAACTAATGACAGCAAGCTTCCGGTTGAAACTCAACAAATTGCAAAGAAAAATACACCTTCCGAGCGTTATAATTGTACGTTCACGCCACCGTAACCCAAATGTCTCCGTAACAGTTTTTGTTCCTCCAAATGACTTAGACAAAATGCAGGTCACTTCATTTTGAAAGTAATTTACTGTAGATCTTTAACTATTTGAAGTTTAAATTATATTTCTAATTGCGACCATTGAACGCAATTAGAACTAACGGCTCATTCTTGATTTGGTCAGTTATATTTTCGTTTTATTTTGATGTATAGGTATGTTCTTTTACAACATGTATCCAGAAAATGTTCAAAATATAAATGTGTTATGAAGTTCAAAACTATTGTTAAAAGTCGTATATGTGGTAAAGGTTATAGTAGTATAACACATATCATCATACGACAGATTAGGTATGAAGTGACCGCCGTTAGGGTATTTCAAGAATAAATTTAATTGTATCGAAATATTATTGAAAACTAGTTGACCCGGCAGACTTCATACTACCTCAATCGATACATAAAAGACCTAAACTTTTGTATAAAATAAACTTAAAACAAACAAAAGGACTCCTTTTTTTAAGTGTGTTTAAGTAAGTGTATTTTTTACCTTTTTTTATTATTAAGTTAGAAAAATATTAAAATTCTAATTAGTTATTCATTTTAAATTATTATTTTTGTTTGATTTCTGAACGACGGGGGACACGTCAAAGGAAAATCAAAATTGTTGTTTTTATTTAAATCCATAGATTTTCGTGTTTATTCAAACCTTTTAAACCGTCCCTGGACTTCCACAAATAATTCAAGACGAAAATAAGCCAAATCGGTCCTGCCGTTCTCGAGTTTTAGCGAGACTAACGAACAGCAATTCATTTTTATATAATATACTAGTGGACCCCACAGACGTTGTCCTGTACATACGTCTTAAATTTGAAAAATCGGTCCAGCCGTTAGTAGGAGTTCACTAACATACACATGAGTAGGAGAAATATATAATATGGACGGAATTGAGAATCTAAAACAAACTCAAATTCACGGAAACAAACAAAAAAAACATCAAAATCGGTCCAGCCGTTTAGGAGGTAGTTTAATTGTGAATCTAAACCATTCTCGAATCCACCTGAAGACACACACCAATCTCAAATTCACTGGAACACACAAAAATATCATCAAAATCGGTCCAGCCGTTTAGGAGGTAGTTCGATTGTGAATCTAAACCATTCTCGAATCCACCTGAATACACACAGAAAGTTTCATTAGAATCGGTCCAGCCGTCTAGGAGGAGTTCAGTGACATACACACGCACACAAGAATTATATATATAAAGATAGATAGATAAGACTTCTGAGTTTCTTGCGTCCGTCTGTCTTCTCAGGTCTGAGGCATTAATTTCCGAATATGTAATAACTTTTTTGACGTTCAATAAGTGACTACACATCCCTTACCCTAAACTAATCTAAGTTGAAGTATTTAATATATTAAAATTGTTTAACTTGAAAAAAAGCTTAAGGTATTTCTTAAATTGTATGTATATTGATATGACAATATAAGGAGAGGTTATTTATTAGTGAAATCTTTTATTGATTATAAAATGTATTTTATTCTCAGTTACAATTCTTGAATCATATAAAAGTAATATTTGGTTGGAGTGAGAGAGGACGAAACTGCCTACCATATGCATGAGAGAAAGGGAAGCCAGACAGACTGGCGCCGTTACGCGTTATGTAACAAAGCGGTTTATCCTCTCATAAGAAGTTATTCACTTCAAATATTTTAAATTTAATTTATAACGATTGTTCGGCTCATCAGATTTTAGTTGATAGCCACCGCCTACACTTTTATGCAACATCACAGAAATCAAAATCCCAAGAGCATTGCCGGACTCACGAAAGAAACTCTAGCAATAGTTTGTTTGTTTGTCAACACATGGCAGAAATTTCCGTAGAAACCGCAGTGTGGAGGAACGCAACATCCATCCAATCGTATCCAATTTTGTAGTATGTCGTGCGTTTGAGTATTATTGCTGCATAACTTTACATATATTGTAACTGAAATGATTTGTGAGTGGGTGATTGTCACAAAGAGTTTCTTGCCACTTCTTCTTATTAAAGCTCAACCCTCAAAGGAGGTGGATATAAAAAGAAAAGTCATTTCCTTGACCTGCCTGAATAAGGTGATTTTTGATTTAATTACCCTAAAGGATTGAGCTTTTGATTACTGTTAGTAAAAATATAATATTAATTACAAGTTAATGCAGAATTGTCAAATTGTAAGTAGAGGTATTTGGTGAGTATTGCATGATATGTAGATTAGGATTATTTTATTGTTGTTTGCTGAGATCTCGTAACAGGTTTCATCATGCTCGCTTAAATGTCACTGCTTGTGGCGGCGACATGGGACGGGTCGTCCCCTTCCCTAAAATATGGTTGAGGGAGGCGATGGCTGGCTCATGCGTCATGCTCGTGAACGGGCGCTGCTTGTGGTGGCAGGATGATCCTGTTGCCGGAGACTCGGTTTCAGATTCTTAAAAGTTATTGTGTGTATATATATGTATGTATTTATACATATTTATTTATTAATAATCGCTTATAAAATGCTCACAGAATACCCTTATTTATTTATGGTGTATGTGGATGATGCAGCTACTGTACTCAATAACTTTTGTATTTATTTACTTTTACTTTTTTGACTTACTCGTGTAAGACATTGACTATTTGACGTTTGATTGTGTTTGTTGCACCATTTTACATATTATATTATAATTGAAATGATTTGTAAATCGATATAAATGTAAATCTTGATATAAAAGAGTGGCAATGAGTTTCTTGCTACTTCTTCTCATTAGCTCAACCCTTTACGAAGTAGCGGTATATTCAATAAGAAGATTTTTTTTTTGACATTCATAAGTGTCATTTCCGTGACCTACGTGAATAAATTGATTTTCATTTGATTTGATTTGATGGAGAGACAGGAATCACGTCATACAGCTCTTTGAAAAACTGCCCGTGATAAGAGCAGTAGAAGAACAGTTACGCGACGTCTACGTAACTCCAAGTGACTGAGCCGTTCACAGCCTGCTGACCTTTTATGTTTAACCTTTACCAGATTCATGTTACTATTTAAAGGAAAGCTATTGCGCTTTGTTACCGCGCGATCATTCAAATAGTGGATTACGCTTCGCCTTAGTTTTTTTTTTATTGAAAACATTTATTTGGAATTCCCTTGTGATTCCTCTGGTGATACAAGAGAATGTGTGCGGTGATCACTTACTATCAAATGCCCGTTTGTGTGGCCGTTTGTCCACCTCTTCCATATAAAAATTAAATGTAGTCTTTGAGGACTGCCAATAGAAGTGAAAACAAAGTCACCTGTGAATTTTTTCATCGAGCTATTAGGTCAGTATATTATAATTATTTTTGGTTTGTAAAAAAGTGTTAATGACCAATTTAAACTTAAATCCTTGATCATAAGCACTTATAATAATTTCGTATTAACTGTTTTATTTATCAGTAGAAATTACTATCATGTTTATGGTGAAATACAATTTTAATTTATCGCGCGATCGTGCAGTTATTGCTATTATTTTACACAAAAATGTTTACACTATTTTGGTTTATGGTATTTAATAAAGTACGAAACATAATTTTGATTCCAATGTATGTAAATGTAAATAATGTATTCTAATAACGTATGGAGGTATATATATATATATATGTTAATATATACCCAGTATACATATAGCTCATGGAAAGCTTTCGTTGACGATGATGCGAGTTCCATGATTTATGTTCTTCTTCAAAAATCTTAAAATTTTATACGCTTTTATGATTCGGTTGTGCGCTATGAAGATCTAGCATTGTCAGTCCAGGCTAAAATGACACCACGAGCTTACCTGTGAGCCATTGAAACCTTTGTCCGTTGATGACTGACGTAATAATATAAACTTATAAAGACCAAAAGTAAGGCTGGGTTGTACCAACTAACTTTAGCAATAACAACATTTTTAACCATTATAAGTAGCCGTCCAATCTTCGCCAGTTAAAGCTATTGTTAATGTTAAATAGCGACCTTTCAAATAAATTCGATATTGACTTGTTATTCCACTTTTTAACTTTAACTATGCCAAGTAATACGATGGTGTAACACATTCCGCAGTCTATATTAAAGTCAGCGTTACAGTTAACATTCAATTTGACTTAAACCTTAACTATAACAGCTAATATGATGCAATCCAGCCTAAATATATAAAAGTTGATATTAGCAATACTTGTGTAACTACACTAGATGCCTGTTGAATGTTTTGTAAGTATCACAATATGCTGTCTGTACCGCATGGCGTCACTCAACAACCACTTGCATAATCATAATTATATTATGTAACAACTTACGGCTGTACGAAACCTCTTGGGGTATCTTATGATCGAGACAATTACGTTGTCTTATCTCATGTATACCAGTTACAACATTAATTTATGCCAAAACACTATAAATTGAAACAATCACTCTATCAGCAAGTAAATAAAGAGAAGGTAAGTAAAGCTGTGCAAAATGCTCTTGTGGGTAATGAATGAGTTTTGAACGGCTTTTATGGAAGAGGATGTGGCATAAGAGTCACGTGATGGTATGTGATGCGGTGTCCACATTATACGGCAATTCGAGAGAAATCGCAGTCTTTTAGAAAAGTGTACGCACTTTTTTTGAAGATTGTCATATCGTCCTGGAAACACCGCACAAGTAAGCCCATACTCCATCCAGAGGAATCACAAGAGCGTTGCCGACCTAATAAATTTAATTTGAAAGTGGGAGAGTCACGCTGCTGTCTTATGACGTCAGCACAATCGGGCCAGACTCGTCCGGGTTACTTACCACACTCGCACAGAATACCGGCGTGAAGTAGCGGCCTAGTGCCGCTATGTTTCGCATAGGTTAGTGTCCAGGACCGGAGGCCATTCCCCCCCGTCCTTCCCCCCCCCCCCCCAACAAAATATGAGAGCGGTCCTTAAAAATAAATTACCCCAGGAGGGTACCGGCTCTTGTAGAGCCGGAGAATCCCTCCCCGAGCATTCGCGCTCGGGCTGCCCCTCGTATTCTGGGGAGGGCACAGTACCGCGTATGTCACAGGACAAACAGGGCAGCAACACCACGGCACCCCGCTCCACGCTTAATGTGGACTTTTGTAACATCCGGGGAATTCACTCCAACTTAAACGCCGTCCACCACCACCTTGAGACGGCGCAGCCGGCCTTGTGTTTCCTTACGGAGACGCAGATATCTCGACCTAGCGATACGTCATATTTAACGTACCCCGGGTACAAAATTGAGCATAATTTCATGCCTCATGCCGGGGTATGTGTGTACGTTAGGGAGGATATCTGCTGTCGCCGTCTCGGCAATTTTGAGGGTAGGGGCCTGTCTACTCTCTGGCTCCGCGTAGATTTAGAGGACCGCGTCCGCATCTATGCGTGTGTCTACAGGTCCCATAGTGGTAACGCAGAAACGGATCACCTCATGGGCTGCGTTCAAGCGGCATTTGATGACGTGCTTGCTCAGATCCCCTCCGCTGAAATCGTAGTTTTGGGTGATTTCAACGGGCACAATGCCGAATGGCTTGGATCACGTACCACAGACTACGCAGGGCGATCTGTGCATAATTTTGCATTGGCGTATGGTCTGTCCCAATTGGTTGAGTCGCCGACGCGGCTCCCGGATGTGGATAGCCACATGCCGTCCTTATTAGATCTTCTGCTGACTACACATCCCGATGGTTACCAGGTCTCTGTCGACGCCCCTCTCGGAACGTCCGACCATTGCCTGGTCAGGAGTGTAGTGCCTATCCGACGCCAACGTCGCAGACCACCAGCGACCCGCCGCGTTTGGCACTACAAGTCAGCAGATTGGGATAGGATGCGTTCCTTTTTTGCATCCTACCCTTGGGGCAGGGTTTGTTTCCTTTCAGATGATCCTAGTGCCTGCGCCGTTGCAGTAGCCGATGTGATACTGCAGGGCATGGATATTTTTATACCAAGCTCTGTAGTACCGATCGGTGGCAGATCACAGCCCTAGTTTGATGCGTCAGTTAAAGCAGCATCTGACTGCAAAAAACAGGCGTATCGAACTTGGGTTGCGGCGCTGGGCTCAAAGGATCCGAACTGCAAAGTTCTGAAGAGGAAATATAACCGTGCCTCCAGATTTTTTAAGCGGCAAATCGCCCGTGCGAAATCGAAGCACGTCGTCAAAATTGGCGAGCAGCTTTCCAGTTACCCGACCGGAACACGCAAGTTCTGGTCGTTGTCGAAAGCTGCTCTTGGTAACTTCAACCAGCCGTCCATGCCGCCGTTGCACATGAGGAATGACACCCTGGCCCATACGGCAAAAGAGAAAGCCGATCTCCTGTGCACTCTTTTTTCCTCCAACTCGACTCTTGACGACAACGGAAAAACACCGCCGACCATCCCGCGGTGTCAGAGCTCCATGCCTGAAGTACAGTTCCGACAGAAAACTGTTAGGCGAGCTCTGTTTTCGTTGGACGTCAGGAAGTCGAGCGGGCCGGATGGCATTTCTCCAATCGTGCTTAGAACGTGTGCCCCTGAGTTGACGCCGGTGCTAACGCGTTTATTCCGGCACTCTTATTCAAAAGGCGTAGTCCCTGATTCATGGAAGTCAGCCCTTGTCCATCCGATCCCAAAAAAAGGAGACAGTTCGGATCCGGCAAACTACAGGCCTATTGCTATTACCTCCCTACTCTCCAAAATTATGGAGAGCATAATTAACCGCCAGCTCTTGGTATACCTTGAGGGTCACCAGTTGATCAACGACCGGCAGTACGGCTTTCGCCATGGTCGGTCGACTGGCGATCTTCTGGTATACCTAACACACAGATGGGCGGCGGCTATTGAAAGCAAGGGGGAAGGCCTGGCAGTTGGTCTGGATATAGCGAAGGCCTTTGATCGTGTATGGCACAAGGCGCTTCTCGCAAAACTTCCATCATTTGGGCTTCCCGAGAGCTTATGCAAGTGGACCTCCAGCTTCCTCACTGGGCGCAGCATACAGGTCGTTATCGACGGTTATTGCTCGAATCCCAAGCCCGTGAACGCTGGAGTGCCCCAAGGCTGTGTGCTATCTCCCACGCTGTTTCTTCTGCATATCAATGATATGTTGGACACCGCCAACATGCATTGCTATGCAGACGACAGCACTGGTGATGCCGTATACACGGGCCATGCAGGTCTCTCTCGGGAAAACGTCGACCAGTGCCGGGTGAAACTTGTGTCTTCTATCGAGTCCTCTCTCGAGAAGGTCGCGGAATGGGGTAAGTTGAACCTTGTCCAATTTAACCCCCAGAATACTCAAGTTTGCGCGTTTACCACTAAAAAAACCCCATTTGCCGTATCACCGCTCTTCGAGAACACTTCCCTTAAAGCCTCGCCTAGTATTGGAATACTGGGTCTCGAAATCTCGAGCAATTGCCAATTCCGTGGCCATCTGGAGGGCAAAGCCAAACTGGCTTCAAAGAAACTGGGCGTCATAAATAGAGCACGGCAATACTTCAAGCCGGCCCACATTCTAGCGCTCTACAAAGCGCAGGTCCGGCCTCACATGGAGTATTGCTGTCATCTCTGGTCTGGCGCACCCCAGTATCAGCTCGATCCATTTGACCGCGTGCAACGCAGAGCAGCTCGAATTGTCGGGGACCCAGTACTCTGTGAACGGCTGGATCATTTGGCGTTGCGTAGAGACGTCGCTTCATTGTGTGTCTTCTACCGCATTTATCACGGGGAGTGTTCCGAAGAGCTGTTCAACCTGATTCCTGCCGCCGAATTTCACCTTCGCACGACACGCCACAAGTTACGATATCATCCCCACCATCTGGATGTGTGGCGGTCCTCCACAGTGCGGTTTTCAAGGAGCTTTCTTCCTCGTACCACGAAGCTGTGGAATGAGCTTCCTTGTGCGGTGTTTCCGGGACGATACGACATGGGTACCTTCAAGAAAAGCGCGTACACCTTCCTTAAAGGCCGGCAACGCTCTTGTGATTCCTCTGGTGTTGCAGGAGAGTGTGGGCGGCGGTGATCACTTAACACCAGGTGACCCGTACGCTCGTTTGTCCTCCTATTCCAGAAAAAAAAAAAAAAATAATAATAAAGGGTCGATAAAACGTACATATTAATTTGAAAATAGAATATAAAGTAAATACCTCGACTGATCGATCTTCCTAGGTCGAGTTTACCGAAACCGACTTTACCCGAACTCTACATACAAAAAGGCGTCTGTGTCACAATAGGTAGAACTGTTGACTCTCTCATCCGGTTCGATCCTCGCCTGCATACCCATGTGCTTTCGATTTTTGAATCCATTGTTCGTTTATTTTAACAAAATTGTCATAATAAAAGAGTATGAACTGCGGTTATCACTTCCACAGGTGACCCGTATTGCCATTTTTCCTCCTCTTCAATCAATAGTTATATTTCGTATTATAATCCTCGTCTTTATGAAGCTTTCATCTGTCTTGCTTTTTTTTTTTCGTAAGTACTAAATTACTATAAACAGTGCTTAAAACGGCTTAAGCAAGTAGACTTCAAACAGGACCTAGTTAACATACAAATGCGACAATAATAAACGTAAATATTACATTACATTAATGATTTATCTTATTTGGAAAAATATTTATCTAGAGTTAAAACCGAGGAATTGACTCTCGAGGGTGTTGATTTGGATAAATTGAATACATGAATGAAAATTATTTATTGCACTTAAACATATAAAATTAAGTTACAATTTGTGTGTACAAAATAATACCTAGTATCCTGAAGGTGTAGGAGATTTATTTATAACTTGACATAAGGCAATAAAATAACACTATCTGCATAGTCAAGACTAGTAAGAAGAAGAGTGGAGCCAGCACAATTTATGTGGGAATAGGTAAAAAGTACGAAATCTACGTAAGGTACCCGTTGCTGCAAAAATCCTTTTACTGACATTTTCAATTCCTGTGCTCCATGATTACGTCTGATCAATGTGATCGTTGTCAATAGTGGTCAAATATCTGTTCAGTTTTTTACAGACTTACTGAAGACAAATTGGAGGAATATTTTTGTTTCCTCGTAAGTATTAAGAGACTAAATTTAATTAATTTTTAATTATTAAGAATCTTGACTTAACTCGGACATGAGAAGGAGCCAGAGTGTCGACGCCAGTCGCGACCCACACCGATTATATTATTACGAAAGAACCAAATACACCGAATGTTTTCTTCTATATCTCAAAATTTTCAGTAATAAAATATCATAATTATAAAGTAAAATAGGAAAATATGAAATATTTCCAAACGAGAACAGAAATTGAAAGCTAAATATCCAATTTCATAGACGCGTAAAAGGAAAGGCTTTCACGGAAACGAATCTAATACCGGTCGGTATTATATTATTATATTACCCCACTTTGTAACAACGCAACGTGACCAATCAGCCGTTCCAGAAACGTGAAATTATTTTTCTAATACAGTAATTTAACTGACTCTATTTTAGGGTTCCTTACATCCTTCATAATTTACATACATCGCCACTTCATTTCAATATTCGAATCAAGTTAGTAACAAAATTTAATAACTTAAAATTTAACTCACATTGTGTGTATATTATTTGGTAGAATCATACAAATCTAGAAGTAACTCGAAGTGAAGTGAAGAATAGGAATGTACAAGAAGTACACAAATTTTATTTGTACGAAAATTAATGGACGATGCGAGACTCGAAGCGGCTTTCGGCTTCTGCCCGAGCGCCCTTAGCAAATGTACAAATGTACTAAAAGTGGTATAGCCGCGTTAAAAATATACAAAAAAAAAACAAAAATATACATAATATATACAAATAGACATTTTGCTTATGATTGGTTTATTCGGACGTTTAACGTTTCTCACGTTGCAAATAAGCAAGGCTGCCATTCGGAAATTTCAGAATTATTATTGTATTGACAGTGTTATAATAGTCAAGATTTTGCATATTCTTGGATTATTCTCTGGTATAACTGAATACAAAGTTTATTTGTAACCCCTTAAATGTATTTACTTTTAGAAGCAATCTTAACTGAAAATTTAAAAGATCAAATAGGTTAACAATATTATTTATTATAATCTATAAATACATAATGCTGGCTAGGCTATATTTTGGGAGGCTTAAAACGAATGATAAAAATGTTATTAATCTTAACCTACCTTCTGTATCCAAGTAAAGTAGGAACAACTCAACCAATAGCCTAAATCCATGCAGTTATAACACATAAAAATATCATCAAAATCTATGTCTTGTGGGAAACAATAAATGTCCTCATCAAATTAGTTTATAATGGGTTTAGTAAAGTGGGCATGAATCATGATGCAGAGTGCAGGAGTCGGAGGAAACAGATATACAAGTTCTCTGACCTCGCAAAATACTGATTCACCAAAGAAGTATTTTGCGATAACTCTGATGTGCGACACATCATGCAGACAAACAAAATACAGAACGCCCACAGTTACAAAAAACTAATAAGTAACAACAATATTTTATGATATGAATGATATATAATTATAAACGTACTAAAGCTGGTAATATATATGTAATTGCATGTGTGGAATCAAATCAATATTCACAATCTCTATGCTACGAATTAATTCAATCTTAATTAACAGATAACTGTATGATATGTTGGCTACAGTGTCAATAATTAACGATTAATGGGACTTGATTCAATTAACGTTTATGTCAAACTGACATTGACAAATAAATTACAATTTTAATCAATGTCGTTCTATACATAAGAACGTCATTGATTTTAATAGAAGAAGAATTTTAAAAGACATTGGATATGCTGGCAAGTAAACTGATCGTAAAAAGAAAGAACAAAAGCTCTAAATTTGAAACAAAAAAAGAATGATTAAGCCATCGTTTTTTACGGTAGCTAGTAATCTAGAGTTAACTAGATTAAGGTGCAAATAGACTTGAAGGTTCACTTAGATCAGAATATCGAGCACTCACCGTTTCGAATTTGTCGAACTGAAAAATGAACAGAGTTCAGCATTATGCCGATCATAGCTTAGGACATTTTCACGATAACACGATAGCATTATTCACAAAGAATCATACCACCATCTCGATGTGTGACGATCCTCCACAGTGCGGTTTTCAAGGATCTTTCTTCCACGTACAACCAAGCTGTGGAATGAGCTTCCTTGTGCGGTGTTTCTAAGACAATGCGACATTCAAGGGTACCTTCGAAAAAGCGCGTACACTTTTCTAAATGGCCGGCAAAGCTCCCGTGATTCCTCTGGTGTTGCAAGGGAATATGGGTAGCGGTGATCATTTAACATCAGATGACCCGTACGCTCGTTGGTACTCATCTTCCATAAAAAAAGATGTCAAACTTAACGGTTACGTGTGCTGAATTATGCTTGTGGACTTAATTAATTAATTAAAGAAGAAAAAAGAAGATGGTGGCATCATATCGGCAACAAACTAGGAATCTCCTATTTATTTTCTATTAGCTTCACTTCACCAGAATTCTCATTACAATCAAACGCTTCAGCCTACAGCAATTTGAAATATTTATTAGAATATTTGAAAGTAATATCTTCTCTTCATTCAACAAAGTATAACGATAACAGCTGTTAGAAGAGACCCATTGGCTATATTAAATTGCTATCTCCGGTAATGTAAAACCTTATACGGAAAATACACCTTAGTTAAATAAGATTCTTTGAAGGATTCATCGAAATTAAACTTTAACATTTCAAAAATAAAGTTCAATATCCTACACAAACTGTTACGAAGTTTAGTATCAATAGACCTCGGAATCCTCTTTTGTGAAAAATATCTCAATAACACGGTCATTAATTTTACCTGAGAATCTAAGTTGTTGACTGAAAAATATTGTTTGGACAACCATTTATACCGTACTGTATTATTTTTGTTCTACATACAAGCAGTAGTTGATGTAGTTGGACGTATTTACCAACGAGCATAGCAATCTGACAGTTGCTTTTGTATAAAATTTGAAGGGTTTTATGTTTTATCCGGCGAATTCTGCACAAAAATGTAATGAAATTAAATGAGTGAATAGATAAAATCTCACGCTGGTGTATGTGCATTGTATTAAAGTGATAACTTCTTTTGGGAGCGTAAACCGCTTCGTAACGTAACGCGTTACGGCTACTGTCTGTCTGGCTTCCCTTTCTCTCACGTATACGGCAGCGGTAGGCAAGTTCGTGCTCTCTCACTCTAATCAATGGTTACTTTTATAGTATAAAATAATCATACATCCACAAAATTCTAATGTACATTTAATAATAAAAATATATATTTTGTAACCAATAATTATAATTACATAACCATTCCTCACATTATCACATTAATAAACAGCATGAATAAATAAAATAAAAAATCAAAATATGTCCTATTTAATAAAATTAAAATAAAAATATTTTTAAACTCGCTTTCCAATTTAATCTTTTAGTTTCTTTTATTTTTGTACTATTTTTGGATGGTCACTTCTAAGACCTATAACAAAAGGAACCGTGTTGTCTACAGCTACTGTCAACAAGTCGACTTGGTAGGTACCTACTGAAAATCAGTGTTGGAAATCATTTCCAAAAATACTGAGTGGGTGTCCTTTTCATGACGCTGTATTTTTTATTTGTTAATTTAACTATGTATATGTTTTGTGATGTCATGAATAAATGCATACTTTACTTTACTTTACTTTACTTTTACTTTACTAATATCACCTAAGCTTTTCTCAAGTAAAACAAGTTGAATATTAAATAGTTCAACTTAGATTGGTTTAAGGTATCACTTCTGTCGGGAGTCCCGGGACGCACACGTTTTCTTTAAAGAATAGTTCCCCTATAATCATCTACGGGTCATCTGATGTTAAGTGATCACCGCAGCCTATACTCTTTTTTTTACACCAGACGAATCACAAGAGCGTTGCCTTATAAAGTGGTGAATAAACATTCATATGAATTAGAAAATCAAAACATACTATTGTTACGTGGCGGGCGAGAATTGAACCGGGGATCAACGGTTAGCGCTACCGACGTGTTTCTGCCGTGAAGCAGTAATGTGTAAGCATTATTGTTTTCGGTCCGAAGGGCGCCATAGGTAGTGAAATTACCGGCACTGCATTGTAATGGGCAGGGCGTATCAATTACATAAGAAAAAAATTGTCTGACTTCGTCGTCGTTGTGTTCTTTGTTATTTTACAATCGCACTACAAACTGAAAAGTCACTATTTGGAAGGGGTGCCTCCTGGCGCAGGGTACCACAGGCGAGTCAACAAATTTAAAAAAGGAGTTACTCTTGATAAAGCTCCGAAATAAATATAAGCGAGGGATCATTCGATTCATAATGACCTCTAGAAAAATTTATCGAAAGTATGAAGAAAAGTAAAGCACATAAAAAAATTGCAAATTGTTATTAACAATTTAAAGAATTTTATGGCTAGGCGGAGCCCCATTTTCGCCGCTGAATTAAAACTATAACAAATATAGATAGTATTCCGGGAGTCGGGACTTTTATTTGGATATTGTCTCCTTTTAATGATCTTCAACAGTCCTTTCTTTGATTAACGCGAGTGTTACACATTTAAATAAAACACTTTGAAATGATTAGAATTCGTGTAATTATAACTGTGTTTTTAAATTATATTTCATCTGTAGTCCCCCTGAAAACAAGATCTGGAAATGTCTTAAAACATCGGGTTCTAAAATAAAAATGTAACACGTAAAAATCTAATGTAAAAACATAGTTACAATTACACGCGTTTTAATCCTTTAAAAGTGTTTTATTTAAATTGTTAATGCTTGCAAGTAACATATCTAAGCATATGCGAAGACATGTATAATTGTGGTTTTTTATTGTATATTATATTGTTCGTTTTTCCAAATAAAGTAAAATAAATTAGTGCTAATAGATTCTTTCGAAAATTTGGATATTTTTTTAGAATCTTATCAATAATTTTTAACTTGTTGGCTAGCCAACTAGGGCGACATTATGTCACAGGTACCCTAAACGCGTAACTCGAAGCGCTTCTGTAATTCCTCTGGTTTTGCCGTGGAAAAGAATGTGGGCGTCGGTGATTACTTAACATCAGACGACATAATCTACGTAGTACATACATAAATACATAAATAAACATTTCTCACAAATTTAACATGAACTCCCAACATATTACATAACTATTGACTTTGCAGAGGCCAAACCTTCTTTCGTCAAACTGTTGAACGAACAAATAAACTTTACAACTATAAAGGAATAAAATATATACGGTGCAATTCGCCTTTCACAAACGTTATGCCTGTTTGCACTTTGGCTTCATTTTAAAAATGAAATTCATTCAATAGCAAAATGGCTTCATTTTAACCGATTTAAATAAAGGAGGAGGTTGTCAATTCATCGGTATTTTTTTTTATGTTTGTTACCTCAGTTATAATCTACATAATTACTAAAATTATCACAGTGTTTGTCGCTATACTCCTCGAACACACCGACGTCCAGAAAAAAGATTTATTAATGTTATTATTTGCTAGTTAAACAGAATAATTGTTATTGAAATATATTTTATGTATCTTACAGATTTTTTGAATTGATATAAGTGCACTCATATTAACCTGTAAGTGCGACGGAAATGAAAAAAAAAACAATTACGGCCTTACAAATAAAATTGGCATAAAGTTATACCTGAGCATAATCCAAGAATATGCTAAATGTTTACAAATAGACATTCTACATATTCTTGGTTTGTTCTCAGGTATAACTTTATACCAAGTTTATTTTTGGGGCTGTTAGAGTTTTGGGAAAAATGCTTTTTTTGAAATATTGAGTTTAGAGCGATATAAGCCGTGCAATAATGAAAAGTTAAACTCTTATGTCATCAGACAACAGCAACAAAATATTTCATAAAGTAAATATATGAACAAATCTACCGATACTTAACTATCTGTACTCACGTAGTTTCTAGCTTTTCAAAAGCTCTCGACGTGTTACTCACACTAATGGCTAAACAAATTTATCTTAGCGCATATGTCTATTTGTATGTATAATATGAACTAACACCTTCATATTTGCACTCCATAGATATAACATTTCATTTAGTTATGTTGCAAATAACTTCAAATAACTTTTTACTTATATGTTCTGTTCAAATAACTTTTAACTTATACCATTTTCTTTACATGAAATAATATTTTTTTGGGCGTAATATAAACTTGTAAAAGGCATAAAAGGCATTTATTTTCTCAAAATTGATTCCTTTAGAATTCTTTTTGATGTCATTTCTTATACTAGTAGATACTACTACCGCTTCGGAAACAAATGGCGCTCTGAGAGAGAAGAAGCGGCGCATAAACTCTCCCAGCATTCTTTTTTTTGCGCTCTTTTCAATAAAAATGTACAATATTGTACAGTCATTTCTATCGCTATAAAATAATCAAAATATAAAATGATTCCAGATAATGTAATAACTTAATTTCTTCTCAATATTTAAAATATTTATTAAAATGTGTCTGTGTAAAGTTTACTTTAGCATAAATCACTTCATAAATGATAACACATGTTGGAATGGCATGGTTGTCTCATTAAGCATAAAGTAATTAATGTGAAATGTGTGTGTTTTGTTTATAAACGACATTGTTTTTTATTTCATTTGTTAATACTCCACACAATATTTATATGCCAATGACTTAAAAATAACTTAAACAATTTCTTCGCCAAGTGATTCGTTTCTACTCCAGAACTTGTGTACTGCAGCTATCTAACAATAAAATCTTGCAATAAATTGAAATTTAAATTGAACATCATCTGGACCGAAGCGTTTGAAAATACAACAAAATATATCTGAACTATTTCTATGTGCTGCTGTTTTTTTATTGACAATAAGGGACGAGGTGAGCAATACGTCCAGCTGATGATAATTGATACGCCCTGCCCATTACAATGCAGTGCCGCTCGGGAGTCTTGAGAAACCCATAAATTCTAAGCAGCGCTGCAATTACACTCGTCACCTTGAGACATAAGATGTTAATAGTATTTACTTTGAGTGAGTGTTACACATTTAAATAAAACAATTTTAAAGGATTAAAACGCGTGTAATTGTAACATTAGATGTTTGCACAAAGTTACATTTTTATTTTAGTTAACCCGACGGTTCAAGACCTTTCCAGATCTCGTTTTCAGGGGGACTGCAGATGAAGTGAGTCAAATATAGTATTTGTCATAGTTGTCATTTTGAAGTTTAGCGCTATTTATTTCCTCGGAGGTGGTATTTGCTGTACAGCAACGACTGCTTACTAGCTACGGCGCCTTTCAGACCGAAACACAATAATGCTTACACATAGTAATGTGTAGGCCTAGTGAAGCAGTAGCTTCACGGCAGAAAAAGGCGCCGTTTTGGTACCCATAATCTAGCAGGCATTCTGTGCTTCTTCAGGCTTCTTTGAGCCTCCAACTGGTAAATGCCCTTAGTTAGTCGCCTCTTACGACATCCTTGGGCCTGGGACTTCCCTAATTTGTTGATGCCCCAGGGAAGCACAGGGCATGTTTCATTGTGCTCGGTTTCAGGGGTCCCTACCGTGGCACCGCATATAATACGAAGACTTGGAAGTAGCGCAAAAAGTAGAATTTGGCAGAATTAGTTAGAATCAATAAAAAAACTAATTTTATTTCAAAATATTACCTTGATCAAACATGATGATTTCTACCGTTGAATCCAAGCGAATATTTTTGACGTGAACACATTCCTCTCCTTGACCAGTGTTGGAAGAGCAGATGGATTCCGGAGGAATGCCTGCTCCTTGTGTCAGAAGAGGAGAAGCGGGGTATGTGAAGCGGTGACCATCAGTATGACCCCAACTCTCTGCAACAAAGATTATGAAAAAAACTTTACAATGGAGACCTGACTTCAAATATTTATTATAAGATATAATTATATATAAACTTTATGTCTAAGAAAGTAATTTGTGATAATAATTATAATGTGACAACAGCTTGTGCAGCGGCGGAAACTGTCGAAAAACTAAAGCGGGGGCAAAATATGTATCATTCGGTGATGGATAGATATTTATTTCACCTGGGGTGGAGGCCAGCTCAAATCAATGTCATTTTATTCATGTAGGTCAAGGAAATGACACTTATGAATGTCAAAAGTTTACTTTTCTTTTATACATTTACCGCCATTTCATAAAGGGTTGAGCTTTAATGGGAAGAAGTGGCAAGAAACTCTTTGCCACTCTTTTAAATCAATATTTACACCTTCACCGTTTTACAAATCGTTTCAGTTACATTATATGTAAAGTGATGCAACAAAATACTCAAACGTCGTAGTATACTCTACGGCTTACACGAGTAAGTTAATAAAAACAAGAGTAATTGAAGTGACTCAAGATCTGTCTCTGTCTGAAGATAATATTGGCCCTGCAGAAAGCTTAAGTTGCCAACTTCATGGGCACCTTACCTACTGACTGTGACCATAATGATATATCTATATGTTATATTTGTTTAATAGTTAATTTAAGTTTTATTTTTTTAAGTTTATTTTATTAATAAGTATATAAATATAATGTAGAATAATAATACGCGGAGAATGTACAAAGTAATATCTTCACGCCTCAGTAGGAGTACTGGTAGCCCAAGCGCTGGCAGCTATTTCAATCAACGGATCAGCCAAGCTATCCAACGTGGAAACACTTCCCAGTAACGATAGTTTTAACTAAATATAATCATAGTGTTGTTAATATAGTTATAAAGGTTGAATAATTATAACTGTATATTAATATAATCTGTAATATTCAACAAGGAATAAGATGTACACTATATGTAAAATGAAAAGAAATATACTTAAAGTAAATGAACATTGGCAAAGATATTGAGATACTCGTGGCGCACCCCACATTATAAATCGCAGAACTATTCGCCAAGTGTAATATAGCGAAGATGGATTCCAAGTCATACAAACCACCAACGCATAATTTATAAAATTGGGTCTATCACTAGCCATATATTTAAGAAAGGTCTTTCAAGAAATGTCTTAAAGACAAAAGGACCATCCCGGTCCGCCTGTCGTTAACGCGAAAAGCTTGCTGTTTTATATAGCGCAATGTTTAGAGAAAGACAAAGCGAAAAGAGAGACGTAGCGCACGAATGCTCGGTAGACATTCGGTAACGGAACCCACTCGTAGAAAGCGGGGAAGGAAATACGGGTTTTAAATAAGCCTAACAAGTTTGTAAAATATTTTTTTTGTTATTTAGATTTTTCATTACATGCTACTTACTGAATACATAATCAATATTTTGTATATTATCTCTCCAAAATTGTATTTTTTTTCTTTCGTAGAACCGAGATTTCCTATATACTGTGTATAAGATATCATTTAATTCTAAATTCTAATAACTTCTTGTTTTTTTTTCATGTTGTGTCAACGTCAACAATGTCATGTTCATTAATTGTCTGAATAAGAATAATAACTTGGCCTGTCTAAAGAAACATCTAAAAACCATCTTCGGACAGAGCAACCGCGGTTGACTCTTGATGAGTGCACGCGAATTAAGTTCTATTGACAAAACATTTTGGCACGCTTCTGACCAGCAAGCTATTTCGTAATTATTCACGGTATTAAGATCAGTCGCGGGATACACCGCAAGTGCGTTCTCTTGTATTCGTTTCCATGATTTACAAAATCGCACGGTCACACCACAGCGGTTTAGAAGTAGTACGGCCTAAGGCCTAAGATGATTATGAAATGAAATGAAATGAAAAATGTTTATTTTGAAACGTATAGTATACATAGATATACAATTAACTTAAAATAATAACTTACAAAGGCGAAAAACAACAATCAAACAGAGTCTGAAAGAATACCACCTATACATTACAAAAATGGTGTCAGATTTTATTTATTTTGAGTTAGATTGGTATGATTGTCAGAGTTAAGGGGTAACATACATAAATAACTAACAGAATAAAATACCAGATGCAAGAGAGAGTGCTTGAATTCGTTCACACATAATGAATTATACAGTCAGTCCATAGAACGTCTAGTGGTTCAAAGTAACGGAGATCGACCGACCAGATCAAAATCTGCTATGGGCGGCCCCGTGTATACTAAATGATCTCTACCAAAGAAAGTGGCGAAAGATTTTAAGATGCGTTACATCTTCCCCTTCTTCTTGACAACCATGACCACTCTCACGAGAGCGCATCGATTGAAAAGAAGAAATACATATACACACAATAGTAAATCTACAATAGTAACAGAAGACTTTTTATTAAGACAATATAGTATTAGTGGTTAATTATATTTAATAAGTAATACACTGAAGCCTTGAGGGATAAGTCGCGGGTGCTCGCTCATACATAATTCATATTACTCGCTGTAAGATATATTACATATTCACCAACTGGATACCTGACGTTTCTCTACAACCGTTCAACTTTCTTCTGAGCAAAATGCGATTAGGTAGAACCGTTGACTCTCTAGAGGTCTAGACGGAGCCCCTGGTTCGATCCTCGCCCGCCACGTACTAATGTCTTCTCGGGTTTCAATTTCGTATGTACGTATAGAGTCAGTATGTATATATATATAAAGAGTACGGTCCGCGGTGATTACATACGATCAGGTGGCCTGGCGTGCTTATCTTCCTCGTCCATAAAGAAATATACAACCAACTGTCGCTATGAGATGGATACTGGTATAATCAAACTTTTTATAGATGAAAAATTAAAGGTCAAAGAACAAGAGGCCAATTACAAGTTCATACAAATGTTATGACAGAATCATTATATTAGATTATTTAATCTAATATAATGATTCTGTATATTTGTACATATCTGTTACATACCACCAATGATATTCAATACATAAAGAACGTCATTGCATACCACTTTTATTACCAAAAAATATGGCAAAACGTCGCCTAGCATTAGCTGGATTTTCAAAATAAGTAGAAATCGCTGTAAGGATACTAAACTTAATTAATGTATTGTAAAATAATAAGTGTGATGTCATGTCTGGATGAATTCGGCTGCTGATATCAAACCAAACATCTCTGAGCTATCCACGTGATAAATGCAGTAAACGATGCAAAGAGTACCCACATCTCTACGCTCGCCAAAGACTTCTATTTTTATAAAAAATAAATATTTACAATAGCTTTGGTGTGGCCATAGAGTAAAAACAATATTGTAAGTTTTACGTTGAGCAAATAGATATTCCGGAACAGAGTGTTGGTTTAACTAACATTGCTCGCAGGAAACTGCAAAAGCAAAACAGAATAATTCTGCACTCCACTCGCGTTCAACAAAACTTTGTCACAATATTATCAAGTTTCGACATTAAAATATACCGCAAAATGGCATCGAAGTGAAAAGATAAACGGAACGTTTGAATAACTACGGCTTAGTACTTTTATAACTTGATTTATACTATATTTTGTGAGTGTCCTATTTTTTAAGAGCAATTTGGCACCAACTTCAAAAAACTACACAGAATTTGCATTTTTAGTTGGCTGTTTTAAAATATTTTTGTATTTCCTAAGAAGTTTTTAATTAAAAATAATTATAACTCTCCTTAAATACTACTATTACGCACTTGTACGGTCTTATATGGCCTTCTTGGATACCTTTAGTATCAAATATCGCAACTTTCAACAAGCCCGCCATATTTAAACATTAATTCACAGCCACGTGCGATAGTAAACTTTGTTTGTCAATATTAATGCAATAAATGATGTTAGTTGTCGGGATGTTCACTGCAATTATAATTAGTTTGTTTATTGTGTTAATAGAGTTTAGAAATTAGTTTTTCCGCTTTGCATCAAAAGTTTGTAAATTACTTTATGTATCGCGTTTAATAAAGACGTTATCAAAGGATTTTATTTATTTAGTTCAGTGTCACGACTACAAGGTTCGGAAAACACGAGAATAATTTCGCAAATAAAATTCTTTGACGTAGAAGCTATAAACCCTATCGGCCTTACAAAGAAACTTGGTTTAAAGTTATAACTGAGAACTAACCAAGAATATACAAAATGCTTACCAAGAGACATTTTGCTTATGATTGTTTTAATCGGACGTATAACGTTTCTCGCGTTTATTTACAATGCTGCCATTCGGAAATTTCAGAATTATCATCATATTGACTAAAGTTCTGAACAACCTGTATCAAGTTTTGTTAACTTTTACATACTTGTAATGAAATCGTTGAAGTATCGTGTCTGTATACTATGTCTGGGTTGCATAAACTAACTTTAACAATAACAAACATGTTAAAGTACCGGTTATGCAAAAAATTAATTGCTCGATTTGACAATTTTTAGGTGACGTCATAACTTTAACTGCTAACCGTGTACGGACGTGTACGTCCAATCTTCGTCAGTTAAAGCAATAGATTTATCTATCATTATCATTTTTTAACATTAACTATTGTTAATGTTAAATAGCTCAATGTTCCTTTTCTGTTTCCTGTCAAAAATTTCATAATTATAAATATTCGATTTTGACTTGATATCTCACTTTTTAACTTTAACATTTCCAAGGAATACGACGGTTCAACACTTAATCCTTAACTATAACAGTTTATATGATGCAAACCAGCATTGAAATTTTATCAAATTTACTGGTTGTACTTATGTTAACGAGGTCAAAAAGTATTTTCTAGGTCTGATCGTTTGTGCACGCTTACATTATCATAAAAGGCTAAACCGATTTGTATTTGAAGAATAATTTTAGTAAAGTTAATAATAGTTCTATAAGAAAGTGTTCGTCGAAGATATTATCTTCTGCGTCTTTCAAATTGCAAATAATAGTACTTATTAGTTATTACTCGATGTAATGTAATGGAATGACGTGCAATTTGTTCGACACATTCAATAGTAATTGAGTAATTTTCTATACTTGTAAAAGCCATAGCCTTTTATTCGATATTTAATGACAACTTATATAAATTATTCTGATGGACAAGGTAGAGGGAAGGAGACGCACTGAGCAAGGAAGAAAATTTGGCTGAGCAAGGAAGGAAATTTGGCTGAGCAAGGAAGGAAATTTGGCTACGTAACATACGGGAGTACACCGAGAATTTCTCTATCAAACAAAAACTAAAAGAAGAATAAATGATATTCAAATTCCATATCTACAGAAATTAAAAAGCAAAATGTCTTCTTTTACTTATGCTCTTTACCAACTAAAACGCGTAACAGATTTCAAATCTGCCCTTGCTGCTAATTATGCATATGCACATTCTAGATTATCATATTGAATATTAATATGAGGAAACTGTAGTGAAATAAAAGATATATTTATTCAACAGAAAAAATGTATCAGAATTTTAGAAAATATTCAGCAGATAGATTCATGTAGACCATATTTTATTAAACACAAAATTTTAACTCTTACTTCAATTTACATCCTAGAAGCATGTAAATTTGTTAAAAAACATTCGGACTTAGGCTCAACACTACCAAATAACAAGAGAAATAATAGAAATTTAAACAAATTAAAAATTCCCCAAACAAGTATGTCATTAGTGTCATCGAGCCCTCACCACATGGCAATAAAAATTTATAATCACATTCCAAACGATATCAAAAATAAAGAGGATCCTTCTCTATTTAAAAGACATCTTAAATTTTGTTTAGTTTCAAAATGCTTCTACGATTTACCCGAATTTTTTAATAACACTTAGTGTGAGAATTAGTTACAATATAGTATAAGAATGTATAAAATGTATAAGAGTTATTTATTTTATGTATAACATTGCTGTGCCCTTGCAGGGCGACACATATTGTCTACCCATTAATGTACCAACCACGCTACTGTAAAATGTGACTTGCAATAAAATATTTTGATTTTGATTTTGAAAATCATTGTGAATCTTGATTTCGTGAGAAATAATGTGAATTTATCCCACTTCTGAGTCTAGGGATAACTATTTAAGCATAGAATTAAATATTGAAATATAATAAGGGATTAAAATGCGTGCAGTGTTTGAGTAAAATTTACATTTTTATTATTTTTACTTTTTTTAACCCAATGTTTCGCGACTATTGTAGAGTACCTTTTTTAGGGGGACTGCGGTTGACAGGAGTAGAGAATAGTGTTGATCAGACTAGTACATTGGAACAGCGCCATTTGTTACTCGGAGATGGTATTTGCTGTAGAGAGATCCGTTTTTGGCAAAATTTACTGTACAAAAATTTATGTATTTAAATTAATATTTTTGAAGATATTTAAAATGCAGGGACATAGCGGTTGCGTCGATACCTGCCGGGAAAGCGTAAGAATGAGTATCATCAAGCTTATAAAGTAATCCGTTCTAAGAAACTTATTTTTGTATGTTATCGTCATTTATTATTGAGATATAATGAAAGAAATTGCATTATATTTATTTACTAAGAAGGAAAGTACATGGATACAATATCCGAATTCTATCCTATAGAATGGTACGGACTGACTGCGCCGAGAAGCAACACCTATAAGTTAGCGCCGATATACGAGTATCAACAATCCTTACAATGAGTTAGTTGTCAATAACAATTGGATAACTCTGCAATGGATCATGGTTTCACACAACACCCGATTACTAAAATATGTCTCAGGCTGTAGATAGTCGAAGGAAGCGATTCCTGCACTATCGCCCAAACTGACACTTCGACTTATTAGCCTAGACATGACATCCGAATCATGGTCGGCACCCTAACGGGTCACACATCACAAACAAGCACCTATTTACAATCGGTGTAACGGACAGTCCTAAGTGTAAAGGCTGTGTAGCCGTGGATGAATCGGTCACTTATGTAACACTGGAATGTGCTGGGGTGGCCAACACTGCACGCAAAATGGACACAACAAAGTGGTCTAATTACGGAAACAGGAGCTCCTTTATCAATACTATTAACTTTTGACGGAACGAAGTCTGTCCAGGCAGCTAGTATTTATTATAAATAGCATATATATCTCTAAGGTACCTTCGAAGAGAACCGGAAAGAAATTGCGTCTGAAATCGATGCCTATGGACAACCCCGCAGCCAAGCGTTACGGGCGGCGTAGTCACATTCAAATACAAACACAAACAGGTGCTGAGCACACCAAAGAAGTTTTGCTTCAAAAACTGTAAAATAAATCTTAAATTCGGGTTTGTTTAAATAAAGCTACTTCAATATGTGTCAATTGCTATGCCATTGGGCTACACAGTAAAGCTATTAAATAATATGTTCATTAATTCACGGCAGTACTCGCTCACAAAGCGTAATTGTTGGACAGAAATGCGGGACTAATATTTGTGATTAATCTGGACAACTAGTACTGCAACTGTAATTAGGTTTGATATTCGATTTACGATTTACCAGTTGAAATACGTTGCGTGAATTATAATGCTCGTTATCAAATGTACAGAATATGATTGAATTGTGAGATACGAAAATTCTGAAGAGAAATCTAAATGTAATAATTAAATTTAAAAGAGCCACATTAAGGAGTATGCCCACTGTAATGTCCGTGTCGTGCATAACGGCACGGACTTCTATAAACACTAAAACTTATCAAATCTGTATCATGATAGCAAATAACCAGGTTTTCCCAGTTTCCTGGATTTTTCCCCACAAACCATATGTATTAGTTTTGAGCATAATAAATTTTTATCCCTCAACACGTAAATAGGGTTGTAGAAATAAGTTTCTGAGTCCTTCATATATAAGGCTTAATTTTAAATTGCTATAATATGTAGATAATGAGTAATTTAGCACATATTTTAATAGTAAATAAAGAAATTTATTTTTTTTTTAATTCGCGTCATGACGGTTTTAGTGACCGTATAATCCGCGTGTCATATCTGTTTGGTTCCCGTTCTCTCAGTAGTCGTTATTCACCTGTGTTCGCTTGAAGCAGACGCGTCAGGGAGAATGAGATAATATTTTAAGACATTAATAATTCCCTGTATCTAATTGATAACTAAGATATTTTTCTTTCTGTTGTTGCTATTTAAAGAACGGGCTTGGGACGGTCTATATAACCCGTACCTTGCCGATTAATTATTAATTGTTGATGCTCCGTGTACTGTACGCAAGAGCGTTAGTCAGTATTAGAGAGTATATTCTCATAATTTTCAACACAAAGTTTTTTTCCCTGATACGTCCATAACACGCTCACTTTAAGACGGTGTAGTGTGTATACTTCTTAATGCACCCGAATAGAAGAAATGGGTGAAACTTTTGAGACTTATTATACAATGCATTTAAGGGGGTTATTTGCATAAAAATGATGCCCGATAACAATGATAATATGAGTCGTAAAGCATTACCAACAATACTGTTGCATAACGCTAAACAACGCTGATCATATCACGTGACACCCTGTTAACTAAAGCCGGTAAGTCTTTTTGCCCTGTATTTTCACTGGTACCCTAACTCTTCAATATGTGTTCAACCAATTTGTATCGTTCCTACTTCTATCTACCGTTAGACGCCTCGCAATCATTGTGTTTTAAGCATTTATGTTTTATGTAATAACCTAAACACTTGATCTAATTTGCTACGCCTGAACGACGTAGCATGGTAGCGGACCATATTCGACGGTATGACGCATTGTCCATCCCACAAAATTATTATTAATACTGTCCGGACCGTACCGTAACCAGTCAATGCGTGACGCCCTGCGGACCGTCCGATGGTCCGGCCGTACCAAATCTGACCTGTGTTTAGGCTAAAAGAAGCGCGCTCAGTCAGAGATAAAAATTACCAGAGTAATGTATACACAATTATTATTGCAAATATTGTAAATGTTTATTTATTACTTTATGTACAACGAAGCAAAAAGTTGTATTTCATATTATTAACCTTGCGTCGATGAAGTATTTATTTTCGTCGTGTTGTCTTACCACGAATTTAATTGTATCAAATTAAAAAAAAAAACAAATATATATTGAATTAGGCGTTACTTTGCCGAAATCCATAATTATAGAAATGATTTAAGTTTTCCTTAGTGCTAATTCCATCATATCAAATTAGCCGTTAAATATTAGGATAATCGCTCAGTATGTTACTTGACTGTCAAATATTTTAAAATAATCATTGTGAGATTAATTAAAAAGACACATTGCATATTCTGGTCCAACCATAAATAGTAATCCAAAGAGTCGGAAAAAGTGCTTAATATATATTATCGTGTATTCCTGCCAACTAAAAATCCAAATTCATTTGTTCGTAATAGGAAAGGAGTTAGAGATGAAATACAATATAAAGTAAAAGTCAAGTAAACTTTATTCAATTTGACTTAAACTAAGTGCTTCTAAATCGTCACTATAAATATCGTATATTGGACATCAACATTTAGAGCTTGAACTCATTGTTTGAGTAAGGATTTCGTTAACATGATGGTCGTGATTACTGTCACAATTAGTAATTGCATCCAACTAATACAATGATTCATTAACTATAACAGGTCGACCTGGTACCTCAAGCAGCATACGTTCACGAGTCCACGCATGGACCAGCCATGGTTTCCTTCGCACATATTTGAGAGAAGGAGACGACCCGGCACACGACGAACGCATGTTATAGCATACCTAACCATGATAACTAAAATTAAATTATATCAGAGGTTTTAAATTTATAGTAGTGTCACAGTAGACAATATGTCTACTGTGGTAGTGTCTTCTATTCGGCTAATTTAAATTAGAATGCAATAACTTTACTTAAGTCCTTAACACTATTAAAAGTCAAAAGGAGTCCAGGATTTTTTTTCTGTGGTAAGTTTTTTAATTGTAGCTGTAGGATACAGCGGTTATGTATAGTCAGCACTATTTCAAGGTGCCTGTACCTATTCTAAGTATATAATATAACCAAAGTTGAACATGTAATACAATACATTGTATACAGTCTCAGAACCAGCACAATATAATCTGTGTTATCTTATCAAAGTTAGACGAACAACGGAAATGTCTCAACTTGGATTGACTTGGACACGTTTTAACTGTTCTTACAAATTCAGAGTTGACAACCAAGATGTCTTGAACCTGTTTCAATATTGGCTTTAGCTTTGGCGAATAATTATTATTAAAGCTCAGATAAGTATGTTTTTGTTACTAATTATATTAGAAGCAATAACGAACTTTGCAAAAATATTAATCATTCATCATTTCAAAAGCTTAAAGCTTGCCTCACTTATCATTTAGATTTTACTTTATGTAATCAGATTGATATAAATAATAACTGTTTTATTGTGAATAACATATCATAATTTGCCTCATATTTATATTTTTTATACATTGATATTTTTATTTTATTAAGTGAACAAATCTTATAACTATATTTACAATACTACGACTACATAAAATTAAAACTATCATTACGTGGAAGCGTACCAAGAATACTGGCAGCATTACCGCGTTGGATAGCAAGGCTGATCCGTTGACCGAAAAAGCTGCCAGCGCTTGGGCTTCCAGTAGCCTTTTTGAGGCGTCAAGATAGTATTTTGAACATTCTCCGCGCCTCTGGGCCCCACGGGCCAAGTGTCTCGACACCAAACGGCACAAAGATGTATGACTCACTGAGATGGACATATATACATTGATATTTTTTTTTAAATATAACCGTCGAAGGCTTGTATCGTGACTTAACTAATTAAATTTTAATAATACATATATTTGTGTAATTAAACCCAGAAGTAAGAGTTATCACTTTAAAAACATAACATAATATTATATAATCAGCAGAGATCTTAATAGAGTAGATTTATATGCTGTTTACACTTGCGATTTATAATCACAAGATAATACAAATGTAGCACAAGAAATTAACATCTTTCAGCCAATCTACAAATGGATAATACTCATAAGTAATGAAACAAGGTGATTATATTATTTATTTTCCTGAGTGCATTTTGCTATAATTATTTGCTACAGAAATGGTGCAATGGAGTTTCTTATTTCGTTAATTTAATTTTTACTTTTCTCAAACAGATTAAACATTAATATAGTTCTGCGTAGCTAGACAATACAATTAATATTTTGTTTTTTAAATATGTAATCTTTTGATAGTATTAGATTACTATAAAATGGAGAGCCGTTTATTACTTCGGTTATACCGCGATGACTACTGAACCGATCAGAATAATATTAACACAATGAGATGTAGCGTGCTTTAAGAAAGTATATGTTAGTTGGTGATTACGTATTCGGTACGTATATTTTTTTTTACTTATAAATCCAGTCAATGACATTTCATTACACATGACAATTCGCACAATGAGAGGTCGCGAGGTACTTAATTTATATGACAAAACAACGTTTTGCCGGATCTATCTACTTGTATATAAAAACTGTAGAGTCGACGTATCTGCATATTGGAGATTATATTTCAAAAACCGATTGTATGTGATAAAAGGTTTGTTGACAAAATACCAATTTAAAAAGATGTCGTCGCAGGCCGCAGCTAGAATATAAATAAAATTTGTCTTAAACATTATTATCCAACACGCTAGAGGCGTTAATAATTACGTACTAAGGTACACACTACATTTTTAATGTAATGTAGTTCCCCAGGTGAGGTGCGCTAACAACCCATTAACCTTTACTTGACATTTTGAATGGAGAAAACTTGATCTTTCCATACAACTTGTGAACAAAACTTTTGTCATTTATCTACTGCCATTCACATATTTTTATTTATGAATTATCTTTAAGATATTATATTGTAAATTGCAGTCGAACTTACTGTGTGTGGTTGGGGTTTGTTCGGTTCATACGACCACAGATAGTTTAATGAACTTTCTTTCAAGTACAACGAAGCTGTGGACTGAGCTTCCTTGTGCGGTGTTTCCGGGCCGATATGACACGGGTCCCTAATTGCCGGCAACGCTCTTGTGATTCCTCTGGTTGCAGGAGAATGTGGGTGGTGGTGATCACTTACCATCAGGTGACCCGTACGCTATTAAGTCCTACCATAAAAAATACAGTAAATGTTTATTCCGCAAAATAACATGAAAATGTATGTCGAATGAATGGTACTGGCGTATTCTGTTTAAATAAGGTATTGATTCCGGAATAAATACAGGATCATAAAATATTCATAACTTCTTGAGGCCTTGGGGTGACGAGCGAGTAGCAATAAAAATGGGGTCGTATCGAGGTATGCCATATTAAGTTGTCTAATAAAGCATTGTGACTCAAATTAAGTATAAGTGCACATGACGGTTCCTAATAGATGGGTCAGCTGCTCGTTTCATTACTTATTAGGTTATAAAAGCCAGTTAAAGTAGAATAGAGCTTGGCGAATGTTTAGTTCAGATACAAATGAAGCTGTTGTTTATTTTGACAATAAGGACGAGACGAACAGGACGTTCAGCTGATGGTAATTGATACGCCCTACTCATTACAATGCAGTGCCAATCTGGATTCTTCAAAAACCCTAAAATTCTGAGCGGCACTACAATTGCGTTCGTCGCCTTGAGACATAAGATGTTAAGTCTCATTTGCCCAGTAATTGCTCTATCTACGGCGACCTTCAGACCGAAACACGTTTACACATTACTGCTTCACGGCAGAAATAGACGACGTTGTGGTACCCATAATCTTGCCGGCTTTCAGTGCAAAAGAGCCTCCCACTGGTAAAAAGTAAACTCCCACTGTATACGGAATGTGTCATTTGTGTATATCAGTTCACTTAAGAAGGATACAACAAATGACCACCTTTTCAATGCCACAGTGGTTCTAATTGAAAAAGTTACCATCGAAGTGATAAGGTGAAATAGCTTTAGCAGTATTATAATAAATTATGTATTAATAAATGTCGAACAATGTAATTATAATTAAAATTTTAATAATACATTGACGATGTGTTCACCTGTAATTGCAGGAACACGATTTTTGAACTTGATGTTACAATTATATGAATTGACATGTGTATTCTGTGTTGGTTCTTGAATATTATTTTTTTTATGAAAATAAGGGATAAGACGAGCAGGACGTTCAGCTGATGGTAAATGATACGCCCTGTCCATTACAATGCAGTGCCGCTCAGGATTCTTGAAACCCCAAAAATTCTGAGCGGCACTCCAACTGTGCTCGTCACCTTGAGACAAGATGTTAAATCTCATTTGCCCAGTAATTTCACTAGCTACGGCGCCCTTCCGACCGAAACACAGTAGTGCTTACACATTACTGCTTCACGGCAGAAATAGGTGCCGTTGTGGTACCCATAATCTAGCCGGCATCCTGTGCAAAGGAGCCTCCCACTGGTATATAAAATAAATGTGTCAAAAACCACAAATTTCACCATTCCGAATACTCATAATGGGAAAAAATATTTTAAAAATCCAGCAAGACGAGTCTGTTTGATAACGTGAACGACTATATAGAACTAAAACGTGGCTGACTATTTACGACTTGTCAATCGAAATCGGTTAGAGTAACAATAGATTCTCTTTCCTTTTCTATCTTGCTGAGTCACGGTTATGTATTGTTGTCTCTTGTATACTTTATTTATCTATAAGCTCTGTGTATGAAACTCATACTTTCACAGCCCTGAGGCACATTGAAGCTTATCTAATAAGTAAATAATGAACGCGCCATTTTGGTACAGACGTCTTGTTGTGAGTGTTGTCTGTAATGTACTGAAATGTTTAATTATGGCGAATAAACTATTAAATGAATGCTTATAAGCGATAAAATAAACTGTTCGTTCAAATCCAAATATTTTTATTGAAAATAAGATATGAAATTACTTATTGAAATTCGAAAACCACCACCCATATTGACTGTTCGGGAATATTGACCGCTAAGAGAGTAGACTGATCAGTGTTTACATTAAAACTTAAAATATAACATTTTTTAACCTTCACAAGTACTTTAAACTGAATCGTAACAAAAATTTATTTGGTAGCGTCACAGAGTTGAAAATCTTTATAAAGCTTATGCTATTTAGATGATCCATTTTATACCAGTGGGAGGCTCCTTTACACAGGATGCTGGCTAGTTTATGGGTACCACAAAGTTCCCTATTTCTACCGTGAAGCATTAATGTAGTAATGTAAGCAATATTATGTTTCGGTCTGAAAGGCGCCGTTCCTAGTGAAATTCCGACGAGCCCAATAATTGGAGTGCCGCTCAGAATTTTTGGGTTTTTCAAGAATCCTAAGCGGTACTGCATTGTAAGGGGCTGGGCGTATAAATTACAATCACCTGAACGTCCTACTCGTCTCGTCGCTTATTTTCAAAAAATAATATATAGAATATATGAGGGTTGCAGCTGACAGATGTTGAAACGGCTAGACTTGTATATTTCAGCTACTTTCATAGTGTCATGTCTTACGGAATATATAGTGTCATGTCTTACGGAATATATATTGTGGGGTAGGGCTGCAGATATTGAAAACATATTTGTGCTGCAGAAAAGAGCAATTCGAGCAGTCTATAAAATGCGTTCAAGGGATTCATTGAGAGAAAAGTTTAGTGAAATAAATATTATGACAGTACACTGCCAGTACATATACGAGAACCTCCTATACGCCCATAAAAATATAAGCCAATTTAAAAAGAATAGTGATGTATACAGTGTCAATACTCGAAACAAACATAAACTCGCAATTCCATCTACTAGGCTCCGTAAAATTGCTAAATCTGATGTTATATTTTAAAATAAACTCCCAAATTAAATTAAAATGTTACCTATTAAAAAATTTAAATGTATCGTAAAAAATAAATTAACATCTAAGGCCTATTACAATGTGAAAGATTATTTGAATGATAAAGATAGTTGAAATTAATATTCTAAATTTTGTTAATGAATATTGTTATACTCATTTGAATGCTATTGTAACTTTTGTACTTCATCCTGACTTGCACTAAATAACTTATAAAGTTTTACAGTGAATAAAGACTTTTTGACTTTGACTTTGCTCTTAATATATGTTAATACATCCTCCCCTTCACATTGTTAGTAGAAAATTTTAAGCAGACCTAAATAATATTTCATTGAACAAAGTAGTAATCTACTACTAGATAGACTATATTTAATATAATATACACAAATGTATATACTTGTATAATTTCTACCTCAAAAGTTACTACAACTTATTTACAAAACTCTTTATTAATGAATTCTCTTTTTCGATATTACGTAAATTGTAGTAGAACTTCCGTATATATTCAGGTTTTGTTCCATTTCTTCCGCAAAATAGCATTAAAATGAATGTATAATGAAATAGTACTGTTGCGTTCTGATGTAAAAGATATTGACGCCGGTATAAATAATACAGGCAAGACGTTCATCTCCTTCCTAAGGCCTTGGGGTGACGGGCAAAGAGCAATAAAAATGGGATCGTATCCGAGGTGTTAACGCTGCTTATGTTCAAAGCAGTATAGCAGGCCGCCTACGAGCAAGAGTGATTATTTTTTGTTGTGTGCAGAAGAAGTACGAAGTATGGAAGAGAAAAAAAATAATACGTCGCTGTAATGCGGTCCGGCATTAACAGTGAGAAATACTCGCTGTGGGAGTAGGTGGCGCCGCAGGAGACACCCTCAAATGCACCGTCGTAAGAAACGTTAACTTCCTACCCTTGGTTAACAATGAACATGTATATATTATACTGTATTTTGAGGCATCCATTAAGTCAAATATTTCACTCGTCATACCTTTCAGACCTGTTCACTATAACTGTTTTATATTCTACTAGCTGACCCGACAGACTTTGTTCTGTATATAATAAATAAAAAAAAGTTTTTTTATGAATTTGTCAGTAATATATCATAATATTAAGAATAATTTCGTAAAATAAGCTCCCTGTTGTTGTAATGAAATTGTTTTACAGCAGAACTGTCAAAACGTGCGTCAATAAATTCTCTCATAGAAAATATGTCCATACAAAACAAATATCGGACGACGGGGGACACATCAAAGGAAAAACAAAATTGTTGTTTTTATTTAATTCCGAACACTTTCATATTTATTCACCTTTTAAACCTTCCCTGGACTTCCACAAATAATTCAAGACCAATATTTGCCAAATCGGTCCAGCCGCTCTCGAGTTTTAGCAAGACTAACGAACAGCAATTCATTTTTATATATATAGATTATTTACTGTTTTATATTATAAAATTGTAGTGTCTGTTTGTTTTACCAAAATTTCCATTTTTTACTTAATACATACTACGTAATGCTTAAACGATATTTATACCAGAAAAGCAATTTACTACATAGCAGAACCAATAAATAACTATTAAAAGAAATTAACCAATTATTTTCTAATCGAGATGCAACGCAAAAATTCTGTACCAACGTGAAATATATTTGCGACTTTGATTGATGATACTTATAATAACATACATAAAAGATCGTGAGACGTGAGTCTCTCATAATGTTTTACTTACTCAAATTATATTTGTACTACTTTTTAGAGGAAGCTATATTATCAACTTGCTACGTAACATTTATTAGTTGATTTGAATGATTGATGTCGAAAGTTTGACTGCACTTAATGTTTCAACATCTAGATAAATGTACAGATTTACTGATGAGTTTTGTTTGTTTGTTTTAACGCTACACTCTACGGATTTACATTTAGGATATGATATACGATAACCGTAAATAAATAATAATAACTAAATCGAGGCCGTTAGGCTATCGAGCAGATATCTTTTACTAGTGGAAGCCTTTTTTGCACAGGAATTCGGCTAGATTGCTCCCACAGCTGTGACTCTTTCTGAAGCAGTAATGTACAATCATTACTAGTCTAATGACACTTAACATCTTTTGTCTCAACGTGACGAGCGCTGATTGATTTGATTTAAATTGATTTCTGTATGTTTAAGTAGGTATATGTTTATCGTTTTCTAGCGCCTATAACATAAATTATGACTAATTGTATGCTGAATGATTTTTTTATTTATTATTAAAATGCTTCATAATATTATGAGCATATCATGTTTGTCTTGTCTTGTGACTAATTCTAGTAGGCTTCATAAGATACATAATAGCTTTAAGGGTAAATGTATGCACTTTTATCATAAAGTCCCAGTCATTGTTCAGGCATTACCTATAAATAAATTTAAATGTTTATTTAAAAAATGGCTCTGTCGTAAATCCAAATAACTCCCCAGCTGAATATCCAAGTGATCGGACAGCCTGGAACTAGATTATGATTATTTTGTAGCAATAGCAATGACAGTACAATATCGTATATTTTTATTAAAAAGAGCGCAAAAAAAGAATGCTGGGAGAGTTTCTTGCACCGCTTCTTCTCTCTCAAGGCGCCATTGGTTTCCGAAGCGGTAGTAGTATCTAGTATATTAGAAATGACATCAAAAATAATTCTAAAGGAATCAATGTTGAGAAAATAAATGCCTTTTATGCTTTTTTATGCCTTACTGACTAACGAAACTGCCTATGGTTATATTATTTATACTAATATACTAATCTATACTAATATTATAAAGCTGCAGTGTTTGTTTGTTTGTTTGTTTGTTTGTTTGTTTGAACGCGCTAATCTCTGGTACTACTGGTCCGATTTGAATGATTCTTTCAGTGTTGGGTAGTCCATTAATCGAGGAAGGCTATAGGCTATGTTTTTTTTTCAAATTAGGGATCCGTAATAAAATTGCTATTTTGTAACACAAGGTGTAAAATCGAAAACCTATTTTTGCGTGCGCTGCAAAAACTATTGACAATTGAACAAAATGATGTACAAGCTATAATATAGGCAATATTTTATTACTTATAAAACTATCGCGTGAATTCTACTTTATATGGCAAAACAACGTTTGCCGGGTCAGCTAGTTATTTCAATAAAAGTCGCTTTCCTCTAAAATTTCTCATCTAAATCTTTTCTATTACAATTTACCTTCTACTACTAGATATGTAGCTATACATGTGAAAGTTACTGTGGCATATTAACACAACCCAAGAAGGAAAATTAGTTATATGTTTTGTAATGAATTTTAAGCTTCTCTGTCTCGAGAGAACTTCTTCAGTGAAGTCACAACTTGAGCTACATGATCGTAACTTTACACACAAGCACTCAACGCTAAGTTGTTTATATCAAATATGTTTGAGTTACAAAACTAAATAAATAAAAAAACAAATATAATTAATTAATTATAATATAATGAACTACCTGCGACTTTGAACGATGCTATTTTGATAATTTTCGCCAGTAAGTTAATGCGTTTTTAATTTCTGTTTACCATATCACATTTCACATGAAAAAGGAAAGTGACAGAAGGAGAGCAGGTGATATTAGAATTTGTTATAAAAAAAAAACCTGTAATACTATAAATTATTTATAATATTCTTAATAATTGCATGCTGTACCTAAATATGCTAAAAAATATAAATTTGCTTAATTCTAAATGCATTAATTTAAAAGATAAAATAATAATAACAGCAACTCTGTATTTGTTTTTACTTAACGATATTGTATTAACGTAATTATTACAGGTGGATCTAAATAAATAAATAAAACACACAATGAAAATTTGAAAAACAAAATTTTATGAACGATGCGGGACTCGAACCCACGACCTCTGGCGTTCCGTGCCAGTGCTCTACCCAACTGAGCTAACCGTTCGAGTGACGTATCGCCATAAAATCTTGTATGCTTTGTTCAACTCTCAGGTTGTGTTATTTGTGTATTAATCCTAGAAGTGAGGGTTATCATTTTAAAACCATAACAAATTGCTTAAAAAAATAAAATAAATAAATCGATGTAATATACAGATATAAACCAATATCAAACAAGACGTATTTTCATCGAACTTCAAAAATCAGTCATACTATTCGAGTGTATGTATTTATTTGCTGTATGTCCCCATTTATACGGCAGATTAAATGAAAGAAATTTTAAAAATTGAGGTTTGATTATTGACTTATGAATAATTAAGGCAACTCGTCAATGTCTACGTAGACAATTTGTCGGACAAAATCACATATAGAATATTATTATTAGATCATATCAAATGGAAATTATGTAGATTAGTTTCGGCATTAGAAATTTAATGCTATGGGAAATTTTCATATTTAAACTATAGTATAGATTCAACTCTCATCTTAGGAGAATAGTACAGATCAATACAAGTGCGGGTAGTAGATATATCATTACATCGCGAAATCCGGATTGTTGTCCCAAGCCGAAAGGTTAATAATAGCGACGAGAGGCAATGACAATTCTGCACGTGCATCGAACTATCTTCGATAAATAGACAATAAGTTTTAAAAATATAATATAATAACTAATATATATTATTAAAAGGAGTCCCTTTAGGCAAGGTTCCGAAGATATTGGCAGCATTCCCCCTTTGAAAAACTATACTAATTCATTGTCCGAGGTAGCTGCCAACTCTTAGGTATCCTGTAATGTCGACTAATGGTTTTAATAATTATAAATATTTTAATTTATTTTAATAATTTTAAACTTACCGATACGCTTTGTAGAAATGTGCCTGGTGGAATAATTGAAGGGCACGTATACGGTCTCGTCGACTGGGCCAGACAATTGCTGCGGCATTTCCTGTGCTGCGAGTGCTTCATTCAAACACCACACTTTATTTGAACTACACTTTTCACTAAACACAGTTGTGAATTCATCTTCTACTTCACTCACTTCAATCTGTTTATGTATTACTTTTAAATCCTTATTTTTATACACTAGCTCAGCTACACCCTCTAAGTTATCTTGGCAAGACTTGTCTGCCTCGACGATCACTTTATAAACACTAGATACTTTATTTGCATCTAAAATAAAGTCAGCTCGTTCACCTCTTCCCAACGTAATCGATTTAACAATTATTGGTTCAATATAGTGACCATCTAATGCTATTAGACTAAGTGCATGGTCGTTTATATGGAACTTAATTGGACAACTCTTCATGCCACCACCATATGCAAGACGAAACCTATATTTTTTGCCAAATTCTACAAAAAACTTTGATAATGGCACATTTGGCGAATCGGGACTTCTTCCCCTTCCATTTATTAAAAGGCATTCAGGGTTTGGTACTTTTGAAGTTATTCCGGCTAGTGGGCCCATGGAATGTCCCCATTCCGATACAAATATTGTATGATCTGTTGAATCCACGTCATATAAGCTTCTATATGGATCTAGTCTAGGTGACTGTCGAACAACTAATGCTCCAGCTAGACCATCAGCTGCATCTGCTGCTGAATGAGCATGGTACATATGTGTTCCAGCATCAGACGCTCGGAATTTGTACTGGAATGTCGTATAAGCAGGCTGAGGACATTGTGTTAACATCGGTGTTCCGTCCATGAAAGGTGTCTCCTTCTGTCGTTGTCCACGCCAATGCATGGACAAAGCGTGCGCAGGAGCTCTATGAACGACGTCCACAACTAAAATATCGTTCTGGCAAACATGGTACGATGGAGCAGGCAGTTCTCTATTCGCTGAGAGAACACCTCTCTCTCGTCCGTCAGCAGTTATGCAAAAAGAAGGGCATTCTTTTCCAGTTTCTAAGCAATTGTTGCAAGATCTATAAACAAAAAAATATTTTACAATTTGCAATTGGAATCGTACATCCATTGGTTGATTATTATTATCAAATCAGAAAGGAAATTTATCAATAAGTGCGAATTTCTTCACTATAAGTGTTAGCAGAGTTTATGGAGATATTTCAGAACATACGCAGCAAAATAATAACTATTTTTGTACAGTATACTGAATAGGAAATTTGAAGCTATGTATGCAATAAACAAAATCTTCATCTCGTTAATTCTGGCACGAGACTCTACGAAATACGTAAATAATGAGTCCCGATAAAGGGTAAAAAAACAGATAGAAGTCGACATCTTCAAACGTGTCGAATTTCATTCAACAAAAAAATGGAACCGAGATAAGTTAAATTGTGTCAAACCGTAGTTGAATCGATTTTGAGCTACGATTTAAATGAAAGCCCATTCATACCAACTTAAATTAAATGAGCTCTTAGCGTGGCACTCTACTTATTACCTAATACTGTTAAAGTAGTTTTAGAAGTTGCATTACAATTGAATAATACTCTGCAAATAGTCTTTATATGAGAAAAACTAACGATACGAGCAATACTTCACCCGAGAGTAAGATGACACGTCCTGCCCATTAAAATACAAAACCGCTCGAAAGACAAGGTTCCTTATGGTTCAGAGAGTTCTTCAAAAATCTAAAATTCTGAACGAAATTGCTCTCGTCACTTTGAGACATATGATGGTAAATATTAGGCCAGCCCAGTAATTTACTAGCAACGGTGCCCTTCAAACAGAACATAATAATGCTTGCACATTACCACTTGACGACAGAAAAAGGCACAACCTATCTAACTATCCGGCATCCTGCGCAGAGAAACATCCCACTGGTAATAAAGTACGTAATATTGTTGACACGGCACTGATTTAAGAATAATCCTTAGATTATAGTAATACGAGCAAGATTATCGATAAAGCAACTTTCATTATAATCCTGCGACATACGTAGACATATAAAGAAGGACAAGAGATAATTATGCCGCAGATTTCGATATAATCGAACTGAGGTAGAAAAATCTCCCTATATGTTATGTCACAAGTGAAATACACATATTATATCTTTCGAGCTTGTTATTGTAATTAATTCAACGTAGGGTGTTCTTTAAAAAGTGAAAAGTCATATGTTGCCGGTGACACTAATTAAACCAATTTTTTCAAAATATATTGCCTTTTAGCATAACATATACATACAATCTTAAAAAACTCATTTCAACATCTAAGCATTCCTGTTGCAGCGACTACGGATTTGTTCGATTGTTTTTATGCGTTTTAATTTTTTTTTATGAAAATAAGGGACAAGACGAGCAGGACGTTCAGCTGATGGTAATTGATACGCCCTGCCCATTACAATGCAGTGCCGCTTAGAATTCTTGAAACCCCCAAAAATTCTGAGCGCCACTACAACTGCGCCTGTCACCTTGAGACAAGATATTAAGTCTCATTTGCCCAGTAATTTCACTAGCTACGGCGCCCTTCAGACCGAAACACAGTAATTCTTACACATTACTGCTTCACGGCAGAAATAGGCGCCGTTGTGGTACCCATAATCTAGCCGGTATCCTGTGCAAAGGAGCCTCCCACTGGTGAAATGAATTACGGAATCCATGATAAAGTAACGGAACTCTTTAATTCTTAGGCGCAAATTAACGATACTCGGCCGAATCTTTTTTATGCTATCCGGATATTTAAGTCATCTACCATTACATAGTTATGATCAAGTAAGTATCGTAGTCGAATATGATGATCAATGGGACTCCTTAACGACTTACAGTAAGGGTGCGATCTGTGGAAAAATTTCTAACTGTCTGTAATCAATTTGCAAAGCACTTACGTTCATTGTTTTGGAATAGTGTTTTTGAAGTCGGTTGTTTTCTTGTTAATTTTTTTTTATTTTATGATTTTTAATGAATTTGAAGGACACTAACTAACAATTTGTCTAAATATGTGTAGATATACTAAATTTTTCAAGGCAGCAATGAACGTAAGTGCTTCGCAAATTGATTACAGGCAGTTAGAAATTCTGCCACAGATCGCATTTTTATACTTTTTAGTGCACATTTTATCTATTGTTTTGGAATAGTGTTTTCTAAGTCGGTTGTTTTTTTGTTAAAAAAATTTCATCCGACAAACTGAAATAAAAGTTTTCCATTTCTAAAAAAAAATTATAAATATTTTCTTTAATCTATTCAATATTCCAGTTTTACTAACCCGTATTTACCTTTTTTGTTAGCAAAGAGTTTGCACTTCGTTTCCACTATTTATTGAACGACCCTCGTATTAGGAACTTAAACACATTAATAATTGTCTTTGAGGTTTTCTTTTATTGTAATTAAGAATCTCTCACTTGGTGGCGACAGTCTCACTAACAGACTATCTGGTGGTTAGCATCCTATGACCAAATTGGCTTCCTATAAACAAAATTGACTTCCTGTGACCAAAGTGACTGTGACCTATTTCTTGTCTCACTTCCTTCAGTTAAATATCCATGTTGTACTTTTTTATTAGTCTATGGCGACATATACATAATATTGTTTGTTAAGGTACTTACTTGCTGTTCGTTTTATAAACTTCTACGACTAATTTCACTCGACATATCATAGGCCAGTCTAATTCGTGACACTCACGATCGCAGTTTTCAAAGTATTCCTCTGAAAAAAAAACATTGATTATATTAAAAGAATATATTGAAGTTGTTTTTTAATTGAAATATTGAGAAATAAGATAGATTGAATTTAACAAAACTGTAGCTTTTATGAGATGTACACATACTTCTTGGTTAAATGCCTTTTTTTTTAAATAAACATATTATAGATTACGAATTAATCTCGCGCGTTTATCGTTTATTTAACCAGTCTTATATAAAAAAAACCAGCGTGAGCTAGAGCACCCGACAGAAGTGACAACTTCATAAAGCCAAGGTTAATAATATCAGGAAATACAACGATGGTCACCGAGTCTCCTTGTATCGACTCAAAATGACTACAACGAACATGTCACGCCAGTTACATTGAATATCAACAATATGTTGTTCTCAGCGCACCTAAACAATATTTGAAGTGAAAACTTCACTTCAAATATTTTTTACGTTATTCACTCTTTGCATCAAATACTTTATTCTACTTTACGTAACGTTAACGCGAGTTTAGTTTTTTTCCCCATACCAAAAGTGCCCGATGGGAAGTTTGACTTCAAAACTTCTACGATGCATTAAGCATAAGTGCACGAAAATTTTACTGTAGTCTCAGGCTAGTGTAATGAGTGTGATAAAACGTGAACTTAACTTTTGTATTGGGCTGTCTTAGGTTAAGCACAGCATTATTGGAGCTGTCAAATGACTATAAAAACGATATCAAAGATTATGCTAAGCTCACACTCAGCTAAGTTTTATGTGAGAAAAGTCTGAGCAAATTCTAGGTACGCTCCATAGATCTCAGCCATAGTTACTTACATCTACAAGAAAATGGCTAAGTAGCGTGAAAATGACGCCAGGTGTCTATTCGCGCATCTCAGTTCTGAGTAGGTTCCGAATAATTAAGCATAGGTAGATCGTAATGGGCGAATGTATGAACTAAGTACGATTAAAAAAGAATCTTATCCACTCTACCGGTAGCTATTTCTTTAAAAAATATAATGTATATTTTTTTTAAGTTTTACTGTCATTAATCAGGCAAACTATAGGATTTCGTTGCTTTTTATTGTCATATATTAAATAGTATTTTTAAGTAGCTATGGGTAGGCCTACGAAAGGTTCCGCGTGCCTTAAAGAATATAAATCCCATACTTCACATTCTCGTGAGACACTGAAATATCGAAAAAACGTGTGTTTGCTATGAATGACAGGTAGCCTTAGACCTACTTTTCAGCAAACGGGTTAGTTATAGTAATATATAATCAAACTAAATGAAAATTCCTAAAAAGCAGTACACAAACTATAATAACATAAACCACGTAAACAAAAATATTCATAAAGAAAACTAATAGGCAAAACTATTTCCAATTTTTATGGGTCCAAATGGAAAACATTCTGCATCAAACTAAAGAGAATCACGGAAATCGAATAAATCTCAGCTTAAAAAGTCCTTAAAAAGTGCGCAAAAAAATACCAATCGACTTAAGTACTTCCTCCTTTTCGAAGTCGGTTAAAAATAGTAAGTCATATTATTGTAACTCGAGTTCCTATTACATCGATCATGTCATAATATTAAAACCTTTTTGTTTCCTAGCAAAAAAGTATAACATATTATGTTACGCGTTAATTACTCAATAAATACAGTTTTAATGGGCATATTATACGGACTCCATAGAGGTCAAGGCTAATAATAAATTTAAATTTGATTACTTATCCACACTAATTTATACTAGGCGACTTAAACGCGTCATTCTGTATCTATACCTAGTCTTGCCATAAATACTGAAACAAGGAAAACAAAAAAAATTCTATTGCAAAAAACATTTATTACTTTAATACATAAGTATAAAACAATTTAAAATATAAAAAGCTTATTCGAAGTGGGCAATGCTGCAATACAGTTCTTTAAACGTTGAGGCCAGTTATCAATAGAAGCACACACTCCTTCCATGAGAAAATTCTTCACTGCCAATCGTATGGACTGTTTTAGAGACTCCAAATTATCATGTTATATAAGAGCAAGCCGTACTCTCCAAAATTGACCATAAATCATAATGCAGCGGATTAAGATCGGGACTAGACAACGGCCAGTCTTCAGCTCTGATAAAGTCCGAAACGTTCGTTTCCGACCTGAGACAGCATAGACCGAGCTTTATGACCCGACGCTGAGTGTTGCTGGAAGGACCAATCTTGGTTATTGAACATGGTGTTCTTAAGGAGCTTCACGACCTTCTCAAAAACGGTATCTTGATATACTTGAGCCGATGTTTTGATACCTTTTTCACAAAAGCATGACTTCTTCTTCTTCTTGTATGACTCAGTCACTCCTTCATAGCTAATACCCCACCAAACCATCACTGAAGTCGGATAGTGCCCACGTTGCACTCTGTTGACTAATTGGGAAGCTTCCTTAGAGCCTTCAGTATAAATACGGTCATTTTGTTTGTTAAAATGTTGCTCAATTGTAAAAAAAAACTCATCCGTAAACAATTTTTTTTATGATTTCCCTCTCCCTTTGCATACCGCTGCAGTAATTATTTCGATTTTACCGCCTTATTCTGTTTTAAATTATTAGTTAAGAAATGACCAGTACGTCTCTTAGAGGATGCAAGTCCTAAGTCATCTTTTAAATTACGTGACATGGTTCTAGGTGCTTCATCTCCCGAGATAAAATCTTTTGCTTTCTGACAGGATTTCTTCGAATTAATTCCCTTACTGCTTTGACCACTTTTTTCGTTCGTTTCGTTCGTTTTTTCTGTCACAAACAGAGGAGGTCTCATTGTACCTATAATAGCCCGGTACACAAACATTTTACTAATACTAAATGTATGGAGACTTTTAATAATTGCATTTGGCTCCATATCAACTTTGTGTAATACAATCACAGCGATTCGGTTCTCTGTATCACTCACTCCATTTTAATATCGCAAAATATTGTACAATTAATTGGCGCCAAAATGAGAAAAATCAATGAACAATCATATAAAAATGACAGACAAATTGTAACAGTATTTATGGTAGGAATATAATATTATATACAGTTTTTTTGCTATATACCTATATACAAAGAATAAACTGTAAATATTAATTAATTGTATTGTATATTAGATGCTTACATGATGATACCTTTAGAGCTTAAATTCATTGTTTGTGAAATGATACTTCGTGAACATGATAATGATGATTACTATTAATAAAATAATAATGGGTCGACCTGAACCATAAGCAGCCCCCGTTCACAAGTTGACACATGGACCAGTCATCGTTCCCGTCTCACATATCTCAGGGAAGGAGATGAGCATGCGCATGATAACTACAAAAAGAATGCTCACAAAGCAAACTCACAAAACGATCGGCAAACATAGCTTTAAAATCGTATTTAAATCATTAAATTTGATGCCCGCTGAGTTTTTTGCGTCCGTTCTTATCAGTTCTGAATCTGCTGTTAAGATCTGAATCAAGTGTTGTCTATACATGAAGTTTTGGTTTGTATGTTTAGTGATTGAATAAAGCATCTTTAAGTTGACTTACTATTAAGAAAAATTACTTTTGATTTATATTCTGAGTAACACATAACTTGTGACAGGGTAATGCTCAATGATGAATATTTATAAAAATAATAATGAATCACAAAATGCTGCAAAGATACTTAATCAGTTATTTCATCTGTCCTGTGCTCGAGGTTACAATTAACCCGATATACGCTTATTGGTAAGGAAAGCATTGCTAATTCTCACTCTGTCTTCTTCTATTGACCTAAGTGAGAATGAGAAATAACACTCCTTAGCGGCTGTTTTAAGTTAGTGGACCATTATGAATAAGGGGGATCTGATCCTTTCAAGTTGGTACCTGGATTGTACCTCTTGAACATATACAAAGATTGAGCCCGATTCGTCTATTCATGACAAACATGTAAAAAACAACCAAAAATTCATACGAAGCCCTCTTTAACTTAATTTTAATATGTCGATACTCATATGTTACCAGTTTTATCAATAACTGTGACATTTTAACATAAATTATTATTAATGTACCACTAAAGTTTTTTTAAGTACTTTATATTCGATGTATAATTTTTTCTTAACAGTTTTTATGAACATATTTTATATTGCCTATCTTGCCCAAAGTTCGTGTGTTTCGTAGATCTTTGCGCACCCTTATCTTCCTTATATCTCTAGATACGATTGAAACATCAACGAATAATAATGTGCACTATTACTTAAATAATTAAATTAAAAAACTTAAATGATTACCTACTTTGAGATATCGAAAACTTATACATAACGTACTTATCTATATTAATATAATATATATAGGTACTAGCTGACCCAGCATTTGTATTGCCCTTTAAAGTGATTTAAAAAAACTTTTGGGGTATAAACAATCGAAGCAAGCGATTTTTAGACATACCAAATTTATCGTAGGTACTACAATTATTGTATTCGATTGCCATCTTGCAACCCTATAGCGGATTTGTTGATGGAACAGAATTATATAAAAATCGCGATACAAAAATAGTTGTAGAGCGTAGAAGGGCGGGAAAATAATAAGTATTTTTCAACGCTGAATCATAATAAAATAAAAATAAAATAAATTGTCAAAAAACTAAAAAAACGTACATTTAGGGGAGACCCCTTATCATTTAGGGGTATGAAAAATAGATGTTAGCCGATTCTCAGACCTACCCGATATGCACACAAAATTTCATACAAATCGATTCAGCCGTTTCGGAGGAGTTTGATAACAAACACCGTGACACGAGAAATGTCGTATGTTAGATATTACTAAAACAGCTATTTATATATTTCAATGGTATTTTTCCATTAAGTAAAATAAAGGTTATAAAGTCGCAAGCATAATAATAAATTTGCTGAATCATATACATTGAGACACTTTGAATGTATTAATTAGCAATTAAAAATAGATCTAATATTACGTTTGCATAAGTGTATCTTTCGTCAACCCACCTGGCATTGGTGTATAGTAAACAACAACAACAACACTAGCCAATATAACCAACAAAACAACAATCCTCTGCAAGGACATCAGCATGTAGTTTGGCTTCTGCATGACAACACTAACGGCCATATTCTTATCAACTTCCATTGTTTCTTTCAAATCACTACGCCACTTTTCACTTAAGACATTTTAATCGATTTATCGAGCGATATCGGGGCCTCGGTATCGAGTAATCGATGCTAAACGCGACCACGCGAGTCTACCATCTGATGGTGACTGGAAACATGAAACTCGCAGCGAACAATGAGGCACAATGACCACGTTCAGGCTCCGCGACGAGCTTGGCTACATTTCGGAAGTCGAAAATCGGCTCTCACTTAATTGTGCAACCTTTAATAATAATTGTACGAGCTATTAATGTGAGCGTGTTAAAGGCCATGGCGTATGTTTATTTTAACTTTAATTAATGTACGCTTAATATTACAGAAGGTAAAAATGTTATATAGTAACACTTATAAAATATTATCTTGTTTTATTCCATTAATTAAAACTAGCTGTTACCCATTTACCAGTGTAACTATTAGTTGGTGTTCTATCTCATCGTTAAGGCAGCATTCGTAAGTAAAATTATTCCTCCGACTTCCTTGCACATCCGACTACCAAGAAAAAATCTTTTCATTTTTCATATGACACTCACAAATAATTTAGCCTCCTATTGGTAACAGAATTCTCATTAATTATATTAGAATTTTCGATTAAGTAGATCCAGAGATGCCCCCGTAACCTCACAAACTTTACCTTTTGATAATATTAGTACTTATAGAGAACTATTTGCGCTGCCGGCACCCAAGTTATACCAGCTGAGGTTAAATTGAAAACGTCTAGCAAAAAGTGTCTTTTTCTTCAATTTTCTTAGCAGTTTCGAAAAACTATAAAATTCTAATATGATCAAAATCAAATCAGAAACACTTTATTCAGACTCTCACTCTATTCACTCGGTCAAGGAAATGGCACTTATGAATATCAAAAGTTAAATAGTTTAGTAGAAGAAGTACCAGGAAACTCATTTCTACCTTTTTGTAAATAAACATTTACAGCTTCATGGTTTTATATATTATTTTAATTACAATCTAATTATGTAAAGTGTTGCAACGAAAATACTCAAACGTATTTCGATTAAGCTAAAAAATAAATTTTAATCAATGAAAAAAACAAAACAACTATTGAGTACAGTAGCTGCAATAACCTAAAAACACAGTAAATAAATATAAAGTATATTTTATTAATCTAAGAAATTTGTTATTTGAGCATTAGATTAACAATTATAAAGTTAAAAAAGGTTAGCGAAAATAATTCTAATGTTACTCTTACTTAACTGCATTTACTCTGCATTAGGTCCGGTCCATAAACATCACAATGTTTTTTCTTGACTTGCGATACATTTTTCCTTCTTCCTAATAAAATTTCAAAATGTATCTTATTAGATACTAATATTATTAGATTCACTCATTTTGACAATATGAAAAACAAATGAATAATAGCTGCCAACAACATTTTATTAATTAGTTTATTTTTTAATAATTATACATCAAAATCAGCCAAATAAATAAAGTACAGCCAGATTTTATAACATGTTCCTACATACTATATGCGAAAAAAGTTTACCTTATTATATAACAATAAATAAATGAGATATATAAGACTTAATATTTTATTAAGATGATGCAAAGTCCTTGATATAGCGTACAAGTAGCGCCTCCTCACCTGTTTCATATATTCGACATAATAATATGATCGTTATCAATCAATACTTCTTACCCTATATCTATCTATATATATAAAAATGAATTGCTGTTCGTTAGTCTCACTAAAAGTCGAGAACGGCTGGACCTATTTGGCTAATTATTTTATTTATTATATACAGAACAACGTCTGTCGGGTTAATTCGTTTTTTATATATGTCAATAAGGGACGAGACGAGCAAGGCGTTCAGCTGATGTTTATTGATACGCCCTGTCCATAACAAAGCAGTGACGCTCAGGATTGTTGAAAGACCCAATAATTTTGAGAGGCATTATAACTGCGCTCGTCACCTTGAGACATAAGATGTTAATTCTCATTTGCCCCGTAATTTCACTAGCTACGGCGCCCTTCTGACTAAAACATGATAATGCTTACACATTACTTTTTCACGGTAGAAATAGGCGTCACTGTGGTACCCATATTCTAGCCGGCATCCTGTGCAAAGGAGCCCCCCACTGATACTATTAAGTATACCGTCTTAATAAAAAAACTAAATCAATTCTAGTGTTTTCGTTATAGGCCTCATTTATATTCCCAGTCGCCGTTCAGGCTTGCTTATAAATAAATTTAAATGTTTTATTAATAAATGGTTCTGTTCTTAATTCTACTACTCCACTGAATATGTAAGCGATAGGACGGCCTCGGACTGGATTATGATTATTTTATTGCAATAACTTTTTAAATAATTGTATATTTTATTAAAAAGAGCCCAAAAAATAATGCTAGTAGAGTTTCATGCGTCGTTTCCGAAGCGGTGGTAGTGTTTGAACCGACATCAAAAAGAATACTGAAGGAATCAAATTTGAGAAAATAAATGCCTTTTATAATATAATTCTAGTATCTAGACTGGTTTTGATCAGCTGGCGTGTTTCCCTTGCTACAATCTCTCTTATTGTAAGACCTTATACCTTAAACAAAATGTAAATAAAATACCGACGTAATTTCAATATAATAATATCTATCGTTGGCAATGAAAATAAAACAAACATTTAACATTCCCGTTACACTTAAATATCATTTAAATATTGACATCAGTATCCTCTTGTACTATTGACTATAATAAATACTCATTAACTCACAATAAGTACTTGTAATTATCTCTACGATATTCAAGGAAGATTGTAGTAGAGGCTGTCATAAATTATTCAACGGAAGTATTTGAATTAAAAACTCCAACGTAATTTATAAGAAACAATTTTCAACAATTCTTATTTCCTTATTCTTTCAATGCTTAGAATATTATACAAATTATTTAAGTTTTCTTTAGTGTTAATTCCGCCAATATTTGTCTCTAAAACAATTCGACACGCGTTTCGCCTCCACACGAGGCATCCCCAGGACGTGCCGTCTCGCCAAAATCTGGCACGAGACTTAAATAATTTGTATAATTATGGATTTCCGCAAAGTAACGCCTTATTCAATAAATTTTGCTTAGAATATTATTAATACGCTTTATAGCCAGACCTGATCATCTTTCATAGTACCGGAATCTTTGAATATAAATTTCACACATCTTAGTGTCGAGGTTTCGAACAGAAACAGGGATCTTCACGCATCCGTTGGATGTAAAGTAATTCATATCAAGTAAATAAGTTGAATATTTTTTTTATGCCGACTAACGGCGAAATTCTAACTTCAATTACAATGCTAAATTGGTCAACTTCATATTTTAATCCATTATCTTATTTTTGCATTTCAGTTACGCATCGTTATTGCTCGAACCCGTAGTCTGTGAACGTTGGAGTTCCCCAAGGCTATGTGCTAGCTGTTACTCTGTTCTTGCAACACGCATTGCTATGCAGATTGTCATCTTCAGTACAGGAGATTTCGTATGAACTTTGAAATGAACCTTTTTCAATGTAACCCTCAAATCTGTGCATTGATCTCAATAAAAACATTTTTTCGTATCACAGCTCTTCGTAAATAATCCACTGCCTCGTAATACTGGGTAATAGAAGGCTTCGAGGGGTTACAAATAGAACATGACAATACTGGAGGTATTACTTAGCAATTAGTTGCGCGCGTAACGTTCTACAAAGCGCAGGTCCTGAAAATTTTGGAGTATTGCTCACATCTCTGATCTGACGCACCCCAGTATCAGCTGGAAACATTTGATCGCTTGCAAAGTAGAGCTGCTCGAATTGTCTTAGATACAGTGCTTCAAGAACAGCTAACTTGGCATTACGTAGGTACGTCGCTTCATTGTATGTCTTCTACCGCATTTATCACGAGGAGTGTTCCAAATAGCTGTTTGACCTGATTCTTGTCACCGAATTTCACCCTGGTATAACACGCCACAAATTTTATCTTCACCATCCTTTGGCGGTGTTGCATTCCTTTACAGTGCTGTTTTCAATGAACTTTCTTACTCGTACTACCAAACTATGAAATTTGCCCCTTGCGTGGTATTTGAAGGACGATAGAACATCCCTAAAAGTGATGCAACATTAGGTGGCCCATAAAAAAGTACTGGGGAGCTTTAAAAATTCAAACTTAAATATTTTTATTCAAAATAGGATATGAAAAAATATACATTTATTCAAACATAACAATGAATATGAAATGACTTATTGAAAGTCAAAAAGTAGAAAGTATGCTTCAGACCTGAGAAGAACGGGTGCAAGAAACTCAGCGGCCTTCTTTTTTTTTCATAAAAATATCGTACAATAAAAAATTTATTTAATAGCCTGAGGACGGTCACTCCATTCTCAATCCATGGCAGCATAAAGAAAGTCATTTATGTTATAGTAACCTTTATCACACAAACGTTTTTAACAATGGTTTTAATCGTTTCTGGGATGTAAAAGCTCATACATCGCAGTCAATGACGTTCTATACATAATATAGAACGTCATTAATCGCCCCATAAAAGGCTTACTGACTCGACTTAGCCGAGTAGTAGGCATTATAAGTTTTTATCTGTTCCTGGTGTTAACCTTATATAACATTATCAAGAATATAGTGAGAGATAACAGTTAAAATGTATATTTCTTTAAATTTTTCTCTCAATAATTTTTTAGGACCTAGTTTATAAATTGCGCGAATAGCCCTCTTCTGCAGCGCAAAGATGCTATTAAAGGCGGCTAATAATTAATAATGAAAAATGCATCCACACTAAGAGATATAAGAATATCAAATTATTAAAAATGTTGATCGTGTGTATTCACGTACAAGTCGATATAAGTGAGTCTGTCACGTTACGTAAGCGAGTATGTCGTTATGCGACGCGGACGGTGCCAAGGACGACCGGTTGCTGGCTCTTTGATGGTGAAATATTCAATTGGCATGTTTCCTCTTCTTACGCGTTAAGACATCTGCCAGCTGTTAGTTAAGCTGTCAAAGTTGCTTGGTCTTTTCACTTCCGTCGGGTCCTAATACCACCGCTTTTTTGTACAATAGTCCAACCACAAATGAATTCGAAAAAAATGTGGTAGTGATGAGGAACACATAAAATTCGGTAAGGTTCGGACCGCAGTTTGAGCTCATGCGAATTACCCAAACAAATTTAAGTTAAATCAGGAAACTGTGTGCTATCGTTAGCGAACACGAACATAAAACACTAGAAAACGCCAGTATTTTGATGTGATCTTCTTCACTGCATAATATTAATACAATCGCTCCATCTTCATCAACTGATGATGCAAATGGGAATGAAAGTGACGTTTATATTATAGATAACTTGGAAGAAAATGGAGGCATAATGTCTCGTTCACTAAATTATTACCAAGCTTGTGAATATATATAGCAAATAGTTGGATATATAGCTGGTTTTGTGGTGACTTCTGTCACCATTTAAAATGCATGGGTTGCATCGACTTGTTAACTGTGAATAGTAAGCTGGAGTACCACAAATTACTAAGCTCACGAGATGGAGGAGGAATAATGCATGCCTCAAGCGACGTATATGAGATATGTAAAGCTGCGGAATTTGCTATATATGTATTATAATTGCTTACATTAGATTATTTAATAATTTTTAGGCTTGGTGAAAAAGAGTGAACCTTACATTTTATCTGATACTCCCGACACTCTATATCCATCTCAATCTCTCGTAGCCTAAGTCTGGTTAAAAATACTCATTTCAAATTATTGAATATGATGAAATTTGAACTATTTTCAATAATCCTATATTTTTTACGTATTTATAGATATACAGTTTACATGAGGCGGCTGTTTATTTTTTTTATTTGACTTGTACACACACACATAATTTTTTTTGTATTACGAACAGCGTGTGAAATAAAACTGTTGTATATATAAAAATCAAGCATTTGGTACCGTTACACTATAATACTAATATGCATCAATCACCGTTACCAATACTTAGCTTGGTGCTTTATTTCAACCTCATATTGGCTATATTAGAGCTAGGCTAAATTGTGGTGTCCCTTATAAATAATAATAGCAATAACTGTATAGTAATACAGTGTCACCAACTTATCTGTGAACTGATGGGTGTCGCCATCGTCGTTTCAGTGTTTCTAATTAATTCCAATTTGTACAAATGTCAGGGCATATTTAACGCTTAAAATGCAGGTAAGTTGGTATTACTATATCTGTGAATGAATGCCATGTTGAAATGTCATTAGACTGTCAATGTGTACTACTTTCGAGTGCTCCGTGTGTTTTATTGCGATACTTCTGAATTTTAAGCGTTAAATATGCCGAAAGCTATTAAAAGTGATGCCTGGAGTATTATTCTAAAGGAGAAATCATTTTTTGAAGAAGAAGGCTCCGATTCCGTTTAATCAAATATACAAACTGATTCGGCTGCAACAGGTTAGTGTTGTCAGTATATATTATATAAATTACCCAAAATGATAATAGGGATGGAGACAAATATGAGGATTGAACATTTTTTTACAAAATTAGATAAAACATTCGTAAACGGTGTAGCAACCTACAGGCCGATTTGTTATTTTAGACCTGGACCCTGTACCCTTCATAAAGAAGGGTAAAATTTCCTCACATTCCGTCAAATCCAAAAGTAGGATATCAATAATATATTTATAAATCAGTTGTAAGTATTTTAAAATAGTCACTCTATTATCATTTAAATTATTGATAACGACGCTCTATCCACAGTCGCAACTCAGCAAATATATGAATACAATGAATTTACTTCACACATGTTTAAACACAAAACATTTGTTACAGGTGTTACTCATGGGCTATTTTCAAAAATTGTCAAAGAGGGCCAAGCAGCAGAAGAACCTTTTACCAAAATTCGCATTGGCTTGGAGAGCAAGGTACTTGCGTGAAGGGGAGAATAAGTGTAGCAAAATAATAAATCACCCAACCCCAAGCCTCTGGTTTATTTAGATGAAACTTTTATTCACTCTTCACATATATCTAACAAATGTTGGCAAGGAGGCGTAGAAGGAGTATTAAAGCATGTATCAAAAGGTCAAAGATATATTATTGTTCATGCGGGAGGGGATGCAGGATTTGTTAAAAATGCACTCACAGTATTTAAATCAAATACAAAAAGCAAATTGAAAAACTTTTACCTTATTTAATAGAGCCATCAATTATTATAATGAATAATGCTCCTAATCGCCGTGTTTGCGTGAATAAAGTCCTAAATTCAAACGCTTTACAAAGACATATGCAGTTATGGCTTAGGCAAAATAAAATCGAGTGTGGAGAAGATTTAACTAAAACCCCAACTGTTAGAAATAATTAATAGAAACAAACCTGAGCCCATATACGAGATTGATAGGATTTTGGCAGAAAATAGTCACAGGTCCTTGTATTTACCCCCCTATCACAGTGACCTTAATCCAATTGAAATAATATGGAGCACAATGAAAAGAAACGTGGCCAGCGTAAAAATTTATCTCAAAAATGATGGGATCTCTCGCCTGGTAATAGATGCATATTTCAGTTCATAAGTGGAAACAGCATTGTAAACATGTTCGTAGGCTAGATGGAGAGTATGTAAAACAGGACTCGTGTTTAAATGAACCTTTTATTATAAATGTGACAAGTGACAGTGAAACTGAGGGTGATTCTGATAGTGATGATCCTTTCAACCAGGATAATGTTGCACATTCTTCAAAAACTGTGTTTGACCACAATACAAACGTGTTTTCAATTAATCCTAAAAAAATATTGTGTTTGAAGTAAAACTTCTTTAGGCGTTACTTGGGGGTAACTCAAAATATTTTTCTGACGGAAGTAACGTTAGTAGGCCTACCACTAATATCTAGATGGGTCTTTTAATAAGAACTTCTTGTTTGACCCTTGACCTCCTTGTTAAAAGGATATTGCAGTAGATATACATTATATAACATTATATATATATAATCGCTATGTCACACAGCAGTTTTTTCCCTATGAATGTGGTGTTATAATTTATCGTAAATACAAACTAAATAATATAAATAAAAGTTTGTCGACTTTTGTGCACATTGGAATTAATTAGCAACACAGATAAGTTGGTGACACTGTAATAAAATTTTTTCAAAGAGGATGTAAATACTATTATTACATAAATAATAAAAATTTAAATATAATGTAGTATCAAACGTGCAGTCATTTGACATTAGTTTGAAATAGCAGTATTTACAGTATCGCGATTGGCCACGAAGTGTAATCCGGCTAAGTTTGAATGCGAACAGTTGCCTAAAACGTGGATTTCGGCTAACTCGGTTTATTTACAAGAAAGGCGTCATCTGTCAATCTGTCAATGACTGCACGTTTCATACAATGAAACGCTTTTTATTAGAGTTTCGCTAGCCTGATTTTTTTGTTTAAACTTACTTACTTCAACCACAAAAAATATTCACACAGTTTTATAAATATCGATAAAGTTGTAAACAGTTTATAATAGATATTTGACTATTAACTATAAAAGTGAATAGTATAAAAATTACCAATATAGTTATTTACTATCACGAAATTGACACACATGTTATTGTTGAAAATAATTTAAGCTTGCAACTATGGAAATCACAAAAAAAAACTTTTCCGAACAATTAGACCGAATAGCCAAAGATATTAAACAATCAAGTTTTATTGGATTTGATGCAGAATTTACAGCTCTTTTAACAGGCGATGCTTTTAAACACAGGTTTGTTAAATTTGGTCTATTTAGAAGAATATCCCAATCTTACTTCAGATTATGGCCTATGTAAACTTTTTATTAAATTACCCTCCTAGTAATTAACTTCTACTTACGATTTAGAAATCGTTAAAACGTTGAATTCAATACCATATTTTCATTTATAATATTATGTGACCTTAGAAACAGAATATTAATAATTATTGGTACTTACCTAAAACTATGAAAACATGCTAAAAGTTCTAATACATTATAAGTACATTTATTTTATTATTCTTATGTAATAATATTTATTAAGTTCTAAATAGTAAAGTTTTGTTATTCAAAATTTCCAGCCTTTTTGATACCTGTGAAGAGAGGTACAACAAAATAAAAGATGGAGCTGGGAAAATGATAATGACCCAAGTTGGTTTGACAATGTTCCAGTACGAGAGAGATTTAGATACATATAATGCAGTTGGGTACACCTTCCACCTATGTCCACAGTATTTTGGAGATGTTGATCAGTCATTCATATTTCAAGCATCCACATTACGTTTTCTGTGCCGGCATAATTTTGACTTCAACAAGGTATACCATTTTAATGGAATTTTTATTTTATATTGTTGTATTTTTACATAATACATATAAATATTCTAAACAATATAAATATGAAATATTTGTGTGCTATCATTTATAATGGTGTTCTGCTTAATTTTAAAAAAAATCATGCATTAGTTATTTTTGTAATTTTGTTTTAATGTGAATTGTGAACTTATTTGTGCATCAGAAATTCTACAAGTCATGTAACTAAATAATGTTTATATATTTATCCAAGTACATCAGGAGCAACTTTAATATATATTTAGAGATTTACAATAACTTGTTTTAGTTTACTTATGATGGTCTGCCATATCTAAGTAAAGCTGAGGAAGAAAATGTGAAACTCCAATTGATGGAGAAACAGCTTTTCAATCATTTAAACAGTTCATTAGAAATGAGTGGTGAAAGGATACTGCAGCATCATTGTTCTGAAGTGTCCAAGTATGTGGTCTTTACTAATTTTTCTGACAAAGTATTAACATAACTACCTAGTATCAATTATAATTAAAAGTGTTTTTTATACTCTTATAATTTACTATGTAACATTTTATTAGCTTGGGCAACCCATTCTAAAAACATTGGTTTTAGATAATTTTTGACTGAGACTGAGATACACTCAGTAAAAAACTATAAACCAACTAATATACTTATAATCCTGCTCATTTTCTCATGTGTGGGTGTTTGTTTCTAATTTAGTACATCCTGGATGATAATTAATTATGATGAGTAGTTGTTATTTAAAAGTTTATCAACAAAACCTGTCAGTTCAGTTTTCAGAGTCACCCATTTAATATTCTTATAATATATGCTTGGGCTTGTCCTGACTGCCTACTGCATATGATGGTTTTAAAAACTCAACAAAATTTTACAATAGAAGTACATGTGAAAGTACATCTTCAATTTTCTTTGAAAACAAAATGGTAGCTTCCTATTGATTTTAAATTAAAAGATAAATACATAGCCACTCATTGCTGTTGTCATACACCTGTACTTTGCATCTATATATATAAAAATGAATTGCTGTTCGTTAGTCTCACTAAAACTCGAGAATGGCTGGTCCGATTTGGCTAATTTTGGTCTTGAATTATTTGTGGAAGTCCAGAGAAGGTTTAAAAGGTGAATAAATATTAAAATGCTTGGAAATAAATAAAAACAACATTTTTTTTTCCTTTGATGTGTCCCCCATCCCCCATTCATTTTAATTAACCTGAGAGTTGAACAAAGCATACAAGATTTTATGACGATACATCACTCAACGGTTAGCTCAGTTGGGAGAGCACTGGCACAGAATGCCAGAGGTCGTGGGTGCAAGTCTCGCATTATTCATAAAATTTTGTTTTCAAATTTTATTTGTGTATTGAAGTAAGGGTTATCACTAAAAAACATAACATTTATATGACTGCTTCTCAATCCATTATAAGCCAATAACCGATAACATTAAACTTTGCTCTTATATTGTCAATATTGTGCTAATTTTAATTTTTCAGGTGGATAGCAAATAGTGATGATGATACAATGTACATTGATATTGAAGACCCAGTTCTCCGATATTTATTGCACAATGAGTTAAGATTGCGTTTTCATAATATACTCACAACAGATAGCTTAGGTAATAGTAATAAGGTAATTGTGCTAGTACTCAAAATATCATGCTGTAATAAGAAATTTTTAAAACAGCTTCTGCCAGTGTGTTGTCACTTTTCATTGTTTTAGAGTGCCTTGTGATTATTTTATAGAATATTGGGAGATATTAGCTTATTTTCACCTTTTTTTATATAAGGGGGAGGTATACACTTTTACTTTACTTTTAGTCTTCAAGACAATGTGAAAGATGAAATCTTGGAAATGTGCTCACTCTGTGTAACCTTATATGACGTTGATTGTATCTTCTAAATCAGTTGACATCATGTTAAGAAGTAATGTTTCAATTAATTGATATGCTGAACATGTCCACTGTTTATTATACAATCACATAAAACTAGATATAAATAACACTTGAAAGAATAATTTAAAACTTGCTTTACATTAAAAACAAAAAAGTTTCTATATATCTCGACTGGATATTGTGGTTAAAATCTATATGATTATCTTTCTTCCCTTCTATCATTATTTTTCTTTCTTCATGCTCATTTATGTAACTTGTTCTCCTTTATTATAACTGTGTAAAAAATATAAAGCTAGACCTGTGCCATAGTGATGTCACTGGCACATGTCAAAAGTTTACTGTGGCTTTAAATATCACACTCCCTTGGAAATTATTCAATAATTCAGGAAAATCTTTGCTATATGGTCTGTATGGTAGATCATGTTTATTGGTTCAGTTAGAAGGTTAAAAGCTAACTAACTTACATACACATTAAAATATGAGTAAAGATTACATATTAACCCAAATACAAAAACAGGAAAATTTAAAAAATATTGCATACCTATGATTTTCATTTGCTATGGAAACTCAACTTAGATATGCTTATCAGTTGAAATTACTTACATAAATTATCCAATATTGTTACAGGTTCTGATATACAGAGATAAATTTGTTGAAGGTGCAAACAGTGCACCTATGCAAATACTAGAAGAGAATTTGTTGAGCCATCTCCGAGGCTTCTCACAGATTCTAAACATTTTGTCTGAATGTGAAAAGCCAATTATTGGACACAATATATTTATGGACATGATTCTTCTGCACAGTCAGTTCATAGGTCCTTTACCAAAGCAGTACTCTACATTCAAGAAAAATATAAACAATTTGTTTCCAGTCATTTTTGACACAAAATATATTTCACATGAGATGGCGAAGAAATTGACAATGGATGAAGTGTGGAAGTCCAATGCACTGCAAGAGTAAGGGGTATTTATTTTATTTTTTGCTTCCTTACCAATGTTTCTACTTATTTGTTATTTTTGTTCTCAGATGTTAAAATAAATTCTATTTCAGTTTGTATGAATTTTTCTCTGGAGGCAAATGCAAGAAATTGGAACAGGGTGTCAATTTTGTCAGGCTTACCACACCATTTGACGTGAAACAATCTTACCATGAGGCTGGCTGGGATTCTTATTGTTCAGGTATTATTTACAACCAATAAAAATTAATTTCGATCTAAAGAAAAACAATCATGTTTCAGCTTTATAAAAACAAGTCCTGAATGAAACATACAGTTCCTTAATGATTTTTTATGCTAAAACTAAATTATTTGACTGAGAAATCCAGTGATTTAGCACACACAGCATGGTTCTCTACTTTCTTTCTCTTCTAATACACTACATTAGTTTAAACAGTATGAAGATTTTTGATTTAATGAATATAGGTTGTAATCAGGTGTATGGTACTAGACTCTCCCCACAGCCAATGAACACTGTTATTCGCCAAGACTGTATGCTATCTCCTACAGTTCTTGCCTGTTGCCTTGCCTTACAGTTTGCCCTGTGCTGCCTCGGGGCGTAAAAAGAATAGGGTAGTCCCAGGTCCAAGGGTGTCGTAAGAGGCGACTACGGGCTTTTTGAAAGTGGGAGAGTCTCGCTGCTGCCTTATGACGTCAGCACAATCGGGCCAGACTCGTCCGGGTTACTTACCACACTCGCACAGAATACCGGCGTGAAGTAGCGGCCTAGTGCCGCTATGTTTCGCATAGGTTAGTGACGAGGACCGGAGGCCATTCTTTGAAAATTGGCGAGCAGCTTTCCAGTTACCCGACCGGAACATGCAAGTTCTGGTCGTTGTCGAAAGCTGCTCTTGGTAACTTCAACCAGCCGTCCATGCCGCCGTTGCACATGAGAAATGACACCCTGGCCCATACGGCAAAAGAGAAAGCCGATCTCCTGTGCACTCTTTTTTCCTCCAACTCGACTCTTGACGACAACGGAAAAACACCGCCGACCATCCCGCGGTGTCAGAGCTCCATGCCTGAAGTACAGTTCCGACAGAAAACTGTTAGGCGAGCTCTGTTTTCGTTGGACGTCAGGAAGTCGAGCGGGCCGGATGGCATTTCTCCAATCGTGCTTAGAACGTGTGCCCCTGAGTTGACGCCGGTGCTAACGCGTTTATTCCGGCACTCTTATTCAAAAGGCGTAGTCCCTGATTCATGGAAGTCAGCCCTTGTCCATCCGATCCCAAAAAAAGGAGACAGTTCGGATCCGGCAAACTACAGGCCTATTGCTATTACCTCCCTGCTCTCCAAAATTATGGAGAGCATAATTAACCGCCAGCTCTTGGTATACCTTGAGGGTCACCAGTTGATCAACGACCGGCAGTACGGCTTTCGCCATGGTCGGTCGACTGGCGATCTTCTGGTATACCTAACACACAGATGGGCGGCGGCTATTGAAAGCAAGGGGGAAGGCCTGGCAGTTGGTCTGGATATAGCGAAGGCCTTTGATCGTGTATGGCACAAGGCGCTCCTCGCAAATCTTCCATCATTTGGGCTTCCCGAGAGCTTATGCAAGTGGACCTCCAGCTTCCTCACTGGGCGCAGCATACAGGTCGTTATCGACGGTTATTGCTCGAATCCCAAGCCCGTGAACGCTGGAGTGCCCCAAGGCTGTGTGCTATCTCCCACGCTGTTTCTTCTGCATATCAATGATATGTTGGACACCGCCAACATGCATTGCTATGCAGACGACAGCACTGGTGATGCCGTATACACGGCCCATGCAGGTCTCTCTCGGGAAAACGTCGACCAGTGCCGGGTGAAACTTGTGTCTTCTATCGAGTCCTCTCTCGAGAAGGTCGCGGAATGGGGTAAGTTGAACCTTGTCCAATTTAACCCCCAGAAGACTCAAGTTTGCGCGTTTACCACTAAAAAAACCCCATTTGCCGTATCACCGCTCTTCGAGAACACTTCCCTTAAAGCCTCGCCTAGTATCGGAATACTGGGTCTCGAAATCTCGAGCAATTGCCAATTCCGTGGCCATCTGGAGGGCAAAGCCAAACTGGCTTCAAAGAAACTGGGCGTCATAAATAGAGCACGGCAATACTTCAAGCCGGCCCATATTCTAGCGCTCTACAAAGCGCAGGTCCGGCCTCACATGGAGTATTGCTGTCATCTCTGGTCTGGCGCACCCCAGTATCAGCTCGATCCATTTGACCGCGTGCAACGCAGAGCAGCTCGAATTGTCGGGGACCCAGTACTCTGTGAACGGCTGGATCACTTGGCGTTGCGTAGAGACGTCGCTTCATTGTGTGTCTTCTACCGCATTTACCACGGGGAGTGTTCCGAAGAGCTGTTCAATCTGATTCCTGCCGCCGAATTTCACCTTCGCACGACACGCCACAAGTTACGATATCATCCCCACCATCTGGATGTGTGGCGGTCCTCCACAGTGCGGTTTTCAAGGAGCTTTCTTCCTCGTACCACGAAGCTGTGGAATGAGCTTCCTTGTGCGGTGTTTCCGGGACGATACGACATGGGTACCTTCAAGAAAAGCGCGTACACCTTCCTTAAAGGCCGGCAACGCTCTTGTGATTCCTCTGGTGTTGCAGGAGAGTGTGGGCGGCGGTGATCACTTAACACCAGGTGACCCGTACGCTCGTTTGTCCTCCTATTCCATAAAAAAAAAAAAATTGGTCTCTTCCCCTCAAATTTCCGCCTCGTACAATTACAACCTCGTACAACCGCGTCGTAGAATGTGGCCAAAGTATCTCATGAACCGCTGCAGACATGTAGTGGATAGACGTGGACTGCTCCCTATTTTTAGCTACTTAAGGATCGAGGCGATCTTAGCATACGGAGCCAGCACCACATCTCAAACGCGTCAATCCGTTGTCTGTCAGCCGATTTCTGGGTCCAAGTTGCGGCTTCATAGAGCGCGATGGAAAAGACAAGAGAGCGGTGAATTTTCGTCCGATGGGTGATATTTCTATCCTTCCACACCTTGCTTAGCTGTGTCATTGCTGTTTTGGCCATTCCAATTCGCCTCCTTATTTCGATCTCGCAGTTACCTCTGTTCGTGATCACTCAGCCAAGGTAGTTGAACTGATCCACGGTTTCATAGCTGTGTAGGAGGTATTTATACAGCTTATTCTGATGTTTATAATTATTATTTATTTATTATATATATATATATATATTACTGCCATTGTAAAATACTCTATTTAAATGAAAAGAGTGGCTGTTGAGTTTCTTGAGACAACAAATTGTAGAAATAAATAACATAAATGAGAAACTGGAGATGACTACAAAAAAATGTATAAGAGCTTTATGCAATGTCAGTCCTCTAGAATCGTGTAGACCATTATTCAAAAAGCACCGTCTGTTAACGCTTACTAGTCTGTATATATTAGAAATTTGTATGTTCATTAAAAACATGGTGAACTTTTTAAACCAGCAAAGGACTATTCCTTATTAGGATTAAGAGATCCAACTCGCCTTCTGATGCCATACTGTAGAACAGCGCTTCATCAAAATAACGCAAATGTTATATGTGTTAGGGTCTTTAACCACCTTCCAAAGAATATTAGAGAGATGCCTAAAACATTAATGCATAAAAAATTAAAATCATGGCTAATAGATAAATGCTTTTATAGTTTAAAAGAATTCTTTAGCCAAAAATAATAGCATTTAAATATAATTTTTGAGAGGTACCTACAAACTAATGTTTATTTAATATTATATTATTGAATTAAAACTATGTAATGTTTATTAGTGACGTATAAATATAAAAAATATTGACAATCAAATATTTGTATGCCGATATTTGGCCAATTAATTATTGTTAACAACTATATTACCACGATTCATACAAATAAATCATTTCATTTCATTTCGAACATAGTGTAGATTCAGTAATTTAAAAGAAATATTTGTAGTAATAAAGTTTATTTGACTTTGACTATACTTCGTCCAGGTTACTGCTTGTTGCGGCTAGGTCACTGGGCCGCCTGCGAGCTGAGTGGCTCGTACAGGCCTGTGGGACCTCGGGAAAAACTCGCAGCGTTGGAGGTCTACCGTAACAAGGTCAATGTTATCCGTGGAGCAATTCCTTATATGGTAAGTCAAAGCTCTTATAGTTATTCAGCCTCAATCAATATTCAAGCATTCTTTACTTTCTTCATCTTCTAAGATTCCATGCTGTTATCTTTTATTGGTGTTTGTCACTACAACCGATTCATTTTTATTAAATATACAAATTTAATTTGTACCATGGATTATGCAGGACTCCAAGCCGCACCTCAAGGGTTGCGTTTGTTCAACTCTCGGTTTGTGACGTCTCTAGTCAACACCGCCGCAGTTGCAGTGTGTTGTATTTTGTTTAGTTCCGTCTGTGCAATATTTTTTTTTTTTTATTTTTATTTTAGTTTATTTGGGAAACTTACAGCCATTTTTACAAATTTTACACAACAAATAGATTAATAAATGCTAATTACAAGCTTCCACATATGTTTTTAAATTGCTTAAGCTCAGGTTAATATATAACACAAACAATACTGTAACACAAAATAGGTTCTAACATATGAGATTAAGTGCTTTCTTTTTTTTTATGTTAGACTTACATCGACACTGTCTTTGGTAAGCACATTCTTAGCTACACGAGGACTACAAGTAAAGAGGTCAAAACGGTTGTCATGGTTAAGCTTGTTGAACTGCCGCATGCAACGAGGAAAAAAGCTATTTTTCCGGTAGTTAGTGTGGCTGGAATCGATGCCAAACAAAGCCGGTTTCCTAAGACTACGAGTAGGAACATTAATATTAATTTTGCTAAGAAGCTCCGGACTATCAATGTTATTTTGGGCTAATTTCAGTAAGAACGCGATGTCAGATATGTTTCGCCTCTGATGTAATGGAACTAGATGGAACATCAGGCTTCGCTGTGGATATTCAGACATTGGTATATTAAATTTATATGACAGGTAACGCGTGAATTTCCTTTGGATTCTCTCGATGTTGTCTGAGTATATTTTATAACAGGGATTCCAAATTTGAGACCCGTACTCTAGATGACTACGTACGTAGGCGCAATAGATAATTTTTATAGTTTTCATTCTTTTAAAATTCTGTGAAGCACGGATTATAAATCCAAGAGCCTGATAGGCTCTATTTACTACAGCATTAACATGGTCATCGAACATTAATTTATTGTCATGAATTACACCTAGATCTTTAATGTTTTTTATAACAGCTAAATTTTGATTTTTAATCTTATAGTTATATTCAAAAACGTTTCGTTTACGAGAAAAATTTATAAAAAAGCATTTAGAGACATTCAAATCTAACTTGTTGAGTGTACAATAGTTATCCAGCCTGTTCAAGTCATCTTGGAGAAGTAAAGCATCATGAAGATTGTTAACAGTCTTGAAGATTTTCATGTCGTCAGCAAATAATAAAAACTCTGAATTCGAAAAGCATGAGCTGATATCGTTAATAAATATAACAAATAGCAGGGGTCCTAACAATGATCCCTGAGGAACGCCTGACGGAATATTAACCCACGTCGAGATGTAACCATTCAGAACAACCGCTTGAGACCTATTTAGAACGTAGGAAGAAAACCATCTATACAAGTCACCATGGATGCCTAGAGAATATAATTTTGACAGTAGTATACTATGGTCAATACGGTCAAAAGCCTTGCTGTAGTCAGTATAGACAGTGTCAACCTGAGAACCTTTATCCATATGAAATGTTGAGTAATCATTAAAAGTGATTAGATTTGTCACAGTTGACCTTCCTCTCAAGAAACCGTGCTGTTGAGGGATAAACGTTGATTTAATGTTATTGTATAGCTGGTTGTACACAATACGCTCTAAGATTTTTGCTAACAAACATAACTTACTAATAGGTCTGTAGTTTTCTATTTGATTTTTAGAACCTTTCTTGTGAATCGGTGATATTAATGCTGATTTCCATACAGCTGGCATAATTCCCTCAGTAACGGAACGACGAAAGAGTATTGTCACTGGCTTAAACAGTTCGTTGGCGCAATTAACTAGAAGTAGTGCTGGTATGGTGTCGGGACCAGCTGACTTACTAAGATCTAGATGATTCAAGAATCGTCGAACCTCCTCTGCAGACACTTCAATAGAGGAAATACTGCAAGACGTATTTTGTAAATTTGGAAAAGACGAAACATTGTCAGGTTGAGTGTCAGGAGCCAAAAAAGTCGATCGAAAGTATGAAGAGAATAGATCGCAGATTCCTGGACCAATGTCACTGCTAGTACCAGAATAAGTCATTGTTGCAGGATATATACTACTCACCCTTTTACTCTTCATATAAGACCAAAACTTCGTAGGGTTGGCAGCAATGTTATTTTCTATTTTGGTTATGTACTCTTTATAACAATTATCTTCAGCTGCTTTAACTCTATTTCTAAGTAGTCTAAAGTTGTGTTCGTTTGATTTATTACCATAAATTTTGAATTTCTTGAGGTACTTAAATTTTTCTTTTATCATTTTTATTAATGGAGTATTATACCATGGCGGATACTGGCCTATCTTTGTAGTACGCATCGGAATAAATTGTTCTCTAAGTTTATAAAGGATTGAATAAAAGTAATTAACCGCATCGTCAACACTACCTAAAGCAAGGCTATTGTCCCAGTCAATTTGCGATAAATGTAAACATATTTTGTCGTAGTCACCTCGTATATAAGAATAAGCAGTGCGTTTTGGTGTGTCAAGTGCACATAGTTCGATAAATAAGGGTTGAATAATTAGGCTCGGGTGCAGGGCATCCTCAGGCGTAAGGGGGTCGGAGCAAGGCGCAACCGAAACGAAGTCATTACAGAAAACTAAATCCAAAATGCCACCTATATTATTTTTATGAAAATTATATTGCCTAAGGCTGCAATGGTTCATGTGATTAATAAATTCTTGCTTTCGGGGATTCGTAAGAATAGAAGATACATAACCAACGTCAGACTGAAGCCATAAAATGTCACTCATGTTGAAGTCTCCAACAACAAGAAATTTCTGTGACAAATTACAATCAACTATGTTACTAAGATTCCGACAAAAGCTATCTAATTGTTGAAAGAAATTCAAACCTCCTTTTTGATCGCATAAATATAAGACACATATATTCAATGTAATTACCGTCCTCCGAGAGTTACGCAGTTTGACAGAAACCCACAAATCCTCTGCGCTCGATAACCAATCCACATTACACAAAGATGTATATCGACGGTGAACTGCTATAGCCACACCGCCACCCTTTTTCTGACCTGTAAGAACATAATTTCTGTCACGCCTGTAAACTAAGTACCTGTCATCGAATAACTCGTTATCAAAAATACTATCAAGCAACCAAGTCTCAGTTAACAAAATAATGTCATAATTATTTATTCCGACATTACGGTAAAAAGATAATGTTTTAGTCCGAAGCCCACGACAGTTTTGATAATAAATTGATAGGTTAGCCATTTGAAACCGGTATAACACTTCTTAATCGATTATAAAAATGAAAATATAAAATTGAAATCATTGTTTTGCATCGAATTCCAGCACAGATAAGTGAATAACTAGCTAATTTTGTTAAATAATAAAGCATATGATATGAGTATATAAGGTTCAAACAAGCTTGACTGTACCGCATTAGAATATGTAGGTACACCTCAGTAAAATAGAATAACACAAAACACACAATACGTCGCTCATTAGCAGCTAATGACATACCTCGAAGCGGGAAATACTTAGTGATAAAGTTATTAATGCTATGAATTAAGTTATAAACAACACTGACAAATATAATATAACAAACTGAGTTATTATAACAAATAGACCTCACTGCATTTTTAACAAGTCTTTCTCGCTCTTGATAGTTATTATTTTGGATCCCGGATTTTTTCTTGCGAATATTTTGCAGTTTTTTACCCAGACGAAATCAAAGTTCTTTTCTTCCTTCAATTTTTTAGTTTTCTTAAGAAGGATCTTATTTTCCACAGTTAAATGGTCATTAATAAATATTGGCGAGGTACCTGGCAAGTCAATGTCCGCAGCAATCAACTTCTTGAATGAACGTGCAGAGGCAACAAAATCATCTTTCACATACCTACTTAAAAATGAAACTATAATCGGCTTGGCCCTGTCGGCTAGGCCATCTCTCGAAGGCACTCTCGCCAAAAAATTTATATTTTGTTTTGTGATGGGATATTGAATTTTATTTCCAATTTTGTTTATAATTTCAAACAGGTTTTCACGGTCCTTCATGGGAACACCTTTGATCTCCACATTATTCAGCCGCATCCACTGATTTTTGTCATTCAGGTCACTTTCCATAGTAAGAATACGGTCACTTAGCTTCAGGACCTCAGCTTGGGCTTGTTCTATAACATGGATCCTTTCTTCTAGACCTTGAAATTTTAATGTGAATTGACCCATTGAGGTTTTCAACTCGCTGACGTCACTTTTAATGCTTTCGATACCCGCAACAATGTTTGACACCGAATCCACTGTGCGTTTGATATTTCTGAGCTCTTGCATGACTTGATCCAATGTCACTGGCTTGGGTAATAAGCCGCTTTCTCCTGAAATTATACGAGGTGAAACAGCTGATCCACCAGATTTGCAGGAAGGACATCTCCAGGCTGCCTGCCTTTCTATGCCAAGTTTACGGTACCCGGCCTCGGTAATACCTGAGCATTGGTAGTCAAAATGCCTAGAACATGAACTGCATTGAACACAGTCTCTTGCTTCCTGACCACAACTTCCACAGTTAACCATAATTGTGTAAATTATTTAAAGCAGACCAAAAAACACCGCGAGAGGTTTAAGAAATACTAGTTGTCGCTAGACGCGTGCGCCACAAGTGCGATCGTGTCGAGTACTGTTTTGAGTATATTTATTTTATTTTATTTATTTATTCTTTAATAAAACGGCGCAAGCCAATTACAATATTAAAGTAAGAATTAATTACAAACTAAACATATTACACAAATAATAGTTAATAAATACAAAAATTACTGTAAATAACTAACAATTAATTAACATCCAAATACCGTTCATCCATTCCTTGTGTGTTCGTAAAAAACGCAAGCACTCTGTTAAAATCGTCTGCCATCCATCCGCAAATAAATCACAAGCAGGGTTGGCTTCCAGAAGAGCGTCGAGAGCACAGAGAGACCTCAGTATAGGTGAGTTGGTGCGAGCCACAGTACGATGTGTCGGACTCGCGAACAATCTATGCCTGCGCCTCGAACTGTAATTGTCCGGTACAAAGATTCTGCATAGCTCAACATGCAAACTCGGCATCTATATCACCTCTGAGAATTCGGCACGTAACTGTGAGCTGCTGTCGTTTTCGCCTAACCTCGAGGGAGTTGTAGCCTAATTTACCAAGAAGAAATTTTGTGGGATACATATAGGGGTAGTATCCATGCATACGTTTGTAAAGGTACCTAAGAAAAGCTTTTAGTACCTTTACCGAGAAGGAGTACATAAGTACTTTCATGCGGATTCCACGCACACATATCAAATCAAATCAAAATCAATTTATTCACGTAGGTCACGGAAATGAATCTTATGAATGTCAAAAAAAAAAAAAATATTTATCTTATTGAATCTACCGCTACTTCGTAAAGGGTTGAGCTAATGAGAAGAAGTAGCAAGAAACTATAGCTATAGCTGTTTCTAGCTTGCTGCGCACTAATGCACCAAATAAAAGCCTATTATACTGCTGTTACTTTCAAACCTAGTGTATATTCAATAATATGGATAAAGGATTTGAAAAAGAGTAATCAAATCAAATCAAAAATGGGAAATGGAAGGAGTCAAAATGAGAAAGTAAGTAAGGTAATTTTTTTCTACAAGTAACTATTGTATTGTAAAATTTAACTCATTATTTTTTATTACAAAGTACAAACCTACCTAACACGTATTGATACTCCACTTTTTGAGTTCGTTCTATAAGACAGGCTGCAAAAGGCCAAAGTAATCTTTGGTGTGCAGCCTGTCTTTTAGCGTATTAACGCTATATGCAAGCAATGTTATATAATATAAATAATATATATATATATCGCTTTCATGTAAAACAGTGCTGTTGTGTAATCTATCAATTCGAAATCATCGTCAGGATATAGATGCGATTTCTAGTGTGATTATAATGAGGAAAAAAGATGTTATAAAATATCACCCGTTTTTTTGAAGTTATGCTATGTCGTATCATCCCGGAAACACCACACAAGGAAGTTCATTTCACAGCTTCACAGTACGAGGAAGAAAGCTCCTTGAAAACCGCACTGTGGAGGACCGCCACACATCCAGATGGTGTGGATGATATCCTAACTTGTGGCGTGTCGTGCGAAGGTGGAATTCAGCGGCAGGAATCAGGTTAAACAACAGCTCTTCGGAACACTCCCCGTGATAAAGACGCGGTAGAAGACACACAATGAAGCGACGTCTTTACGCAACGCCAAGAGATCCAGCCGTTCACAGAGCACTGGGTTCCCGACAATTCGAGCTGCTCCGCGTTGCACGCGGTCAAATGGATCGAGCTGATACTGGCGTATGCCAGACCAGAGATGACAGCAAGACTCCATATGTGGCTGGACCTGCTTTTTGTAGAGGGCTAGAATGTGGGCCAAATTGAAATATCGCCGTGCACTATTTATGACGCCCAGCTTCTTCGAATTGGCAATCGCTCGAGATTTAGAGACCCAGTATTCGGATACCAGGCGAGGCTTTAAGGGAAGTGTTGTCGAAGAGCGGTTATACGACAAATGGTTTTTTCATAGTGGTAAAAACAACGCAAACTTCAGTCTTCTGGGGGTTAAATTGGACAAGGTTCAATTAACCCCATTCCGCGACAATTTCCTGAGAGAGACCTGCATGGCCTGTGTATACGGCATAACCGTGCTGTCTCACCTAACTGAGCACAGCGGGCTTTTTTCAAGCCTTCTCTTCCAAGTGACCACCAAACTGAACGTCACTCGAGCGACGCCCAGTATGATAATACCGGCTGTGGTAATTAGGTAACTTCACTTAAATCGTGGAGATACGAATCTATTAGTAATACATTTGAACATACTAACGTGACTACTAATTGATTGATACCTTCAGCATATCACGAACAGAAAATCGATTTATTTCGTATTACTTATAACGATAAGTACTAAGATTTTCTCGTTATTTTTATCCATTCACTTAATACATGCAAACGATCTCAAACTGTTATATTCATAGTTATTCTAGACTTAAAAAAGGGTCGCTATGAGAATAACATCAGAATGATCATTGTATGGGCAGTTATGTTAACGATATACAAGTTATAAATTATTCTTATTTTATTAGTAGACATTTTGCTTATGTCTAGTTTGATTGCAGATACAACGTTTCCCGCGTTTATTTGCAAGGCTGCCTGACATTCGGAAAACTTCATAATAATCATTGTATTGACGGTGTTGTCAGCAATATCCCTTGATGAAAAATAATACAGAGACAAAGCTTCTCAAAAGAAATTTACATACATGCGTAACATCGTAGGGCGGACTTCGAAACTTCGAATAATGTAGACGTACATGAATATAATACATTTTAATCAATTTAACATCTATTGGAGCCACAAAAAATAACTCATACGGGGCATATTAAGTGGTTCTGCTTTTACATTTCAGCACAACACATGACTTTCTTGTATGAAGTAATCTTAATTAATATTACGTACTCTCCTAGTCAACCGTAGCGCGCTAAATACTGCGCGAGTGTTGACTTATGACGTCACACGTAGCCGGTCTAAACTCGCACCATGCGCATATGTTTACAATTTCATATCTCGGAAAATATTGAAGTATCGAAATAATTTCTACACCAAGTTTTCTATATTCTATAGAGAATACGAAAGCTAAAAATCAAAATGAGTGAACATTCTTCATTGCGTATTAGAAAATTGACTTGAGATGTTGCTCTTTCAATTACATATATACAATGGGATTAATATACAAATTTAATTTATATATTTAATTTTTTCTTATACCCGCATACAATCATAGATTTTAATATTTGCTATTATAGGAGCAGTGTGTAATAACCATAGACTTAAAAATAGAATGGTAGATAACCCTGAAAACTATAATGTTTTACACTGAATAAATATTTTACATTGCTGCTTATTGACCAATAATTTTTAAACAACTTTCTAAAAAACTCTCCATACGCTTGGTATTATTAAAATATTTGTGTACCGGGCTATTAATAGGTACAATGAGACCTCTGTTTTAGACAGAAAAAGAAAGAAACGGCCGTCCACGTAGTGTTCGTACGGAAAAGGTGGTCAATGCAGTAAGGGAAAGAATTCGAAGAAATCCTGTCCGAAAGCAAAAGTTTTTATCTCGGGAGATGAAGCTAGCAGCTAGAACCATGTCGCGTATTTTAAAATATGACTTAGGACTTGCAGCCTATAAGATACGTACTGGTCATTTCTTAACTAATAATTTAAAATAGAATAAGGTGGTAAAATCGAAACAAGTACTGAAGCGGTACGCAAAGAGAGGTCACAGCAAAATTTTGTTTACGGATGAGAATATGTTTACAAAAATGACCGTATTTATGCTCAAAACTGAGGAAGCTTCCCAATAAGTCGACACAGTGCAACGTTGCCCACGTTCCTGCTTCAGTCTTCAGTGATGGTTTGGTGGGGTATTAGCTATGAAGGAGTGACTGAGCCATACTTTTGTGAAAAAGGTATCAAAACATCGGCATAAGTGTATCAAGATACCATTCTTGAGAAGGTAGTGAAGCACCTTAACAACACCATGTTCAATAACCAAGAATGGTCCGCCCAGCAAGACTCGGCGCAGGGTTATAAAGCTCGGTCTACGCAGTCTTGGTTGGAAGTGAATGTTTCGGACTTCATCAGAGCTGAAGACTGACCGTTGTCTAGTCCTGATCCTTATCTGCTGGATTATGATTTATGGTCAGTTCTAGATAGTATGGCTTGCTCTAAACACCATGATAATTTGGGGTCCCTAAAAAATCCGTACGATTGGCAGTAACATATTTTCCAATGGAACGAGTGTGTGCTTCTATTGATAACTGGCCCCAACGTTTAAAGAACTGTATTGCAGCTAATGGAGACACAGCTAAAGCAGTTGGCCACATCCATTCATTCTCAAAATCCGTGTTATTGAAGTGAAGCTTTTATTACATCGCCTCAATTTTTTTTGCCCATCTATCGCATGTCAGAGTACCGCGGGTGAACTTGTATCATTAATTTCGGGTTTAAGCTCGGGTTCCCCAGAGGGAGATTAGGTTCGGACCCCTCAGTCCAGACAAAGGTTTTTTCTGATTATATTTTTTATTTATGAATATGTAGAGCATATAATATATAAATTTGTTTTTTTACCTTTATTAATATAAAGCTGATAATAATATCTTATTTTGTCATAAAAAAAGTTTCATTTGCATCGGGATTTTATAAAACCATATAATTGCTTTGTTATTTTAGCATGGTTAGTTGTAATATTTAAAAATATTATTATATCTTCATGTAATATTGTATCTACAAGTAAAATTCTCGTGTGAGTTGTTTGCCATTGTGCGCGCAAGAAGTTTCAATACAAAGCATAAACACCTTCAATATTTAAAGCATAAATAACGTGTATTATTACGTTTGTTACAGAATTTAGTCGGCGACGATCCTCCGCGTCATCGGCCAACTATTCTCCATATAAAATGTATGAAGGAGCGAGTTATGAACGTTGGAAAGGTACCGTACACACCACACGTCCGCGTCGCGACGTTGAACACGACATTAATAACATCAATTTATATAATACACTAATAATAGCAATCCCAGGAGCTGTGCTGTATAATGATCGTGTGTGGCGACCTTCGAGCAGACAAATCTGGTCAATATTACGTATGTTACGGTATGGCGATACGGAGATATAAATATTGTTGCTTTATATTGGTAACAATATTCGTATCAAATTTAAATATTTTACTTCAAGGAAGGATATGAAATCTTATTGTACGTCAAAAACACATTGGAAAATTTATGACTGAGACCTTTATTTTATAAAATTTCGTAACAAACAAATTTATGATTTAAACAGCCTAACGGCGGTCGTTTTTCACAAGGCTTCACGAGTTTAAAGTATCCTTTAAAGGAAGTGTCCGTATATTATTGAAAAAACAACAGATATAAATATCATAAATTTAGGTTTACCGGCATTCGCGTTTTAGTTCTAGGTCTGAGGGTTGGAGTCCGAAATCTAGTATTAGATATAAGGTAAGGGGAAACTTCCTCAGATGTTCGAGTCTTTGAAGAATCAAAGCATCGTGCAATTACCTCAGGAAACGGATGTTTTTTACTAACTTCTTATAGTAACATAATTTTCCAGGTTCGAGCCAGAAAAAACTGCTATTGTATAGGTTCTTCTTCAGTACCATTTCAATTTGATTACAATATTCTTGCTTGAAAAGAATAGGAGAGTCCCAGGCCCAAGCGTGTCTTTTCGATGTGGGAGAGTCACGCTGTCAGCCAAACTTTATTTATTAATATTGTTATAGTTACTAATATATAATGAAAATGATCTTTGTTTGAAGCTCAAAACCACTGATCGTATCGAAATGAATCTAGATGGTTTATGGCTACTTATTTTTCGAATTCCAACGTTCATTCCTTTTAAAATTAGGCGGGAACGGCTGCTGCGTGCTTCGAAATTATAATAATAATTACTGATATATTTATTAATCTATACTAATATTATAAAGCTGCAGTGTTTGTTTGTTTGAACGCGCTAATCTCTGGTACTACTGGTCCGATTTGAATGATTCTTTCAGTGTTGGGTAGTCCATTTATCGAGGAAGGCTAAATTAGGGATCCGTAATAAAATTGTTATTTTGTAACACAAGGTGTAAAATCGAAAACCTATTTTTGCGTGCGCTGCAAAAACTATTGACAGTAGAAAAATGATGTACAGGCTATAATATAGGCAATATTTTATTACTTATAAAACTATCGCGTGAATTATACTTTATATGACAAAACAACGTTTGCCGGGTCAGCTAGTATTATTTAATTGAAAGATTGATTTTTACTTTTTCTTGTCTTGACTTTTTGGCGTTGCGTATTAAAGCTCTTTCGTTTTATAGCTTTTAATTACGCTCCCTCGGGAAGTCTTAAAATTTCATGTTGATCAGTTACGTAGTCAAACAAACTGAATTTTCCATTTACAATAATATAATAATTTATGATGTAATGGTGAACATTATCACCTGTCACTATATCCATGAGCCCCTCGCTGGTCCGTTTATAACTGACATAACAAATGTCCCATAATATTTTTGACATAGTTTCGCAAACCATAAATAACTATTGGCATACATACATTAGGCGTGCACCTGTTCAACAGACATTCATTACGCATAAAGACCTAAGCCAGAATCGTAGACCGGTATAAACTCTGTTTAATCGAAATAAACGGCTTTACTACCGTGATTTCTATGTTAATAGTCTACATTGAGGTATAAATAATTCCAATGAACTCATTTAGAAATATGTCTATACAAATATAATGTTTATTTCTGAACTAAACCGGACGGGTCGTTCCCTTCCCTAAAATATGGTCGAGGGAGGCGATGGCTGGCCCATGCGTCATGCTCTTGAAAAAGCGCTAATTGTGGTGGCGGGATGATCCCATTACCACAAACTCTGATTCATGTTCTTAACATTAAAGTTATTTTATTTTTTATAATCACTAATAAAATGCGCGAAAAATACCTTTATTTATTTACAGTGTGTGTTGATTGATACATCTTCTGTACACAATAACTCTAATTTTTACGTATTAATTTACATTTACTTTATTTTGACTTACTCGTCTAACGGCTGTTCCCAATATACTATCTACAGATAGAGAGAGAGATCCGTAAGGCGTTGAGTATTTGACGTTGTAGTATTTTTGTTGCATCACTTTACACTTATTGTATTTTAAATGATTTGTAAATAGAAGCTGTGAATGTTGATTTTTAACAAAAAATCAACCGCCCTCAAAAACACTATTTCAAAACAATATATTATATAATGTGCACTAAAAAGTATAAAAATAATTGCGTATTTTTACACAATCTAATTAATTAATCTTATTCTAGTTACGATTATTGTTATTTTTGGAATCGGTGTCCTTCCGCCGCGACCCGCTCTCGCCTCTAGCCTCCTCACGACTCAAGTACATCTCACCTATAACTATGTATGTAGTAACAAACCTATCTTGGATGACACCGACTCCAAAAATTACAATAATCGTAACTAGAATAAGGTTAATTGATTAGATTATATAAAAATACGCAATTATTTTTATACTTTTTAGTGCACATCATATATATTGTTTTGAAATAGTGTTTTGGAAAGCGGTTGTTTTATTGTTATTTTTTTTTATGTTTTTTAGTGAATTTGAAGTACACTAACTAACAATTTGTCTAAATATGTGTAAATGTACTAAATTTTTCAATGCAGCACTGAACGTAAGTACTTTGCAATTTGATTACATACAGTGTTCCGTTACTTTGTCATGGATTCCGCAATCAGAACCTAACCAAACTCTCACCAAACTATCTTTGAAGTATATGCTTTCCAATAAGAAAAGAATTACCAAAATCGGTTCACCCAGTCAAAAGTTTTGAAGTAACAAACATAAAAAAAATACCGATGAATTGAGAACCTCCTCCTTTTTTTAAGTCGGTTAAAGAGTGCCAATCAGTTTCTTGTCACTCTTTTCATTAAAGCTCAACCCTTTCCCAAGTGGATGTAAATAGCAAAAGAAAAGAAAACTTTAGATATTCATAAATGTCATTTCCATGGCCTACATGAATAAAGTGATTTTGATTTGATTTGAAATTTGCTCCCGACGTCCACTCAATCGGTACTATTTTTAGATTATACAGGACGGTATTTAATTTATCGTAAGGTAGGCTTGCTCTTTTTATCGCCTTTATAAAAAACATCTACATTGAATTGGTTCTCAACTTAAAGTTTAATTATAAGTTTAAAAGTAATAGGTATAGGTTAGTAAGGTAGTAATCCTTTGTTTGTCATTACATTTTTTTTAAATTCTGTGCTAAATAAACGTTTTATTACTGACTGACCAATTATACGATATTCAATTGTTTGTCTGTCTGTATGTCCATCTATTACTCGAGCACGGCTTGCATTTTAAATTAGTATTTTGAGAGCTGTTGTAATTACTTCTGGAGCGGTTACTTAAGGCCTGTGTTTGGCTCGTTTGCACAGGAAGCCGGTTAGATTATGGGTACCACAACGGCGCCTATTTCTGTCATGAACTAGTAATGTGTAAACATTACTGTGTTAAGGTCTGAAGGGCGCCTTAGCTAGTGAAATTACTGGGCAAATGAGACTTAACATCTTATGTCTCAAGGTGACGAGTGCAATTGTAGTGCCCCTCAGAATTTTTGGGTTTTTCAAGAATCCTGAGCGTCTCGTCTCTGATTTTCATTAAAAAAAAAAACAAAATTTTGACGATGTAGTAACCTTCCAAATATGTAGTTTTTCTCTTACGACCTTTACCAGATCTTCGTGAGTAGGTATCGCTTCTAATGTATATGTCGCACGTATATTGTCTTAGCCATGATATTATAATTTCATTAGTCATATTATAATTTACCGGTAGATTGTCAATCGACTCCATTTCTTACAATTTAACGGCCTGGTTTTAGTGACATTGTAATGTCACGGGTACATACATTATAGTGATATTGTAAGGCAATGATATATTGTCAATTTTCCTGGTTGATAGTTTATGAGGCCGTCTATGATTGGAGTATAGTGATTATAGGATTGAGAGTGAACATTTATAAAATGAATATGGGTGTTTTTTTTCTAGTCATGGATGTATACATCACATGGTATACATATTATTTTTCTTTAATATTTTACTAGTCTCTTTCTCTAGCGATTCTAATAGAATTTACACAGGGAGACAACCCATGTTAAAATGATTTTAATTATGCTACTTCTTATAGTGAATTTTCATACGACTTTCAACTTTCCAAATTTAAATCATTTTAATAATTAGAGAATATCTTCAATATTATCTACCGTTGCGTTTTGAATGTTTAAAAAAGTTTAACAAAAAAACAACCGACTTCAAAAACACTATTCCAAAACAATAGATATAATATGCACTAAAAAGTATAAAAATAATTGCGTATTTTCTGTAAAATCTAATTAATTAATCTAATTCTAGTTACGATTTATGTAATTTTTTCCTAATTACAATGGGACCACATGGGAAGCACCAGCTTTCAATTAAACAAAATAATTATCAAAATCGGTTCACTCAGTCGAAAGTTTTGAGGTAATAAACATAAAATACCGACGAATTGAGATCCTCCTGTTTTGAAGTCGGTTAAAAAGACTTGCTTTACTTCAACATGACGTATAATGGGACATATTCGAGCGGGAGCTGTGTAAAATCCTTTACGAGGGTCAGTTTGATGTGTTTGTCTTACAATAAGTAGTAAAGTGTGTGTATGTACGCGTGTGTTATGTCACAGTGTTTGTCGCGGGCGCCTGGCATCTCGCCAGCCGCCACTCTTACACACACTATTACAACACCCACACGCGAATACCTCGACCATATATTCTGCGACGCCACTTTAAAAACGCTGATAATGCCCATGTGTCACAAGGAATCTTTATTTTCGAGGGACAGCTCTCTCTCTAATACTAACTATTTGATATTCTTAATATAAAATGTGGTTTTGAAGCCCCTGTCAAGGTTGATTTAAGGTTGGATTATAAATAAGTTGTGCGAGCAATGTCGCGGCACCTGTTTGCTATTATAATGATACGTCTGTGATTTGGACACGGAACTTGATCGCATTGTTACGACAATGCTGACCTTTCTCTGACAACGATGATATAGACGCGAACCTCGCCTGTGTATAACACAAACTCAATATATTTATATCACCTTGTAAGTATCTTCTAATTGAAAGATTTATCGCCACGAAATTTTTCATTATCACATAAATTAATAGTATGAACTACCAAATTACTGTTATTAGGTATCTAAGTAGGAGATGGATCATCAATAACATCGTAGTTCATACTCGAATAAAAACTACGTTCACACAATAATAAGTTTATTCCTTAAAGCAGCCTTGCGAAACTCTCTAAGAAAACAGCGATTCGCTCGATCGTATGAAACGTGCAGTTATTGGTAGATTGACAGATGACGGCTTTAATCTTGTAAAAAACGAAGATAGTCGAAATCCACCACGTTTTAAAGCAACTTTTCGCCTTCCAGCTTCGTCGGATTATACTTCGTCATCAATCGCCATACTGTAATTACTACTATTTCAAACTTATATGAAATCGTTTCATACTAATCTAAATTTCAATTTTTACTTAGGCAATCCCGTCTCTTATGACGTAGTCTTTACATCCTCTTTGCTTAAATTATACCTTCGTACTCAGAATGGTCACCCAATATTATATTAATTACCGTCCCCCAGATTGAGACTTGGGTTTTTTTTTGGTGTTGTGTCACCAGTTACTGGTACCCATCTACTATAGGTACAGTTGCTACATTTATTTTCGTCAGTTGTAAATTTTACTATTCATTACGAATTTAAAAAGTTTAATTAATTCATTCATGAAAAAGTGACGATATTTGAGTCCGATAAAGAAATTTCTGAAACAGACGAAGGCACCATATCAAATAAAAAGAAGAATCGATTCCAGAACAAGGCTTGGATTTTCGTTAAGAAGTTTGAAGACAAACATAAAGCTGAAGAATACATAAAAGCTGAAAAAACCTGGTCTTCTGAAAAGACTGTGAAAAAGCAATGACTGATACAAAACCGTAACTGTTATGGATGCTCATATGGGTTCACCAGTGTCTAATAATGATTTAGAATAATACCTAATGTGTTTTGCATTGTTTTTCCGAGCATTTTGAATCCGTCCTCTATCTCATTATTTCCAACAATATTGAGGATTTGAGCTCTGATGAGCAACATGGTTTCTGAAAGGGCCGTTAAAATCAAATAAACCTTATCTCTTGCGTCACCGATACATGTCAGGAATTGGTCAATGAGTGCCAAATTGATGCAATATATACCGAATTTAGTGACTTAGACCTTCATGATAAAGTCAGTCACCCTATATTGATTTAGAAGCTGATTATGGAATTGGACGAAACTGAATGAAATGATTCGAGTAATATCTTCATAATAGACTTCAGTCAGTATTTGTTAAACTGAGTGTACTTCATATTCATACAATGCGCGTTATGGTGTTGCCCAAGGATCTCACCTAGGACCATTGCTCTTTTTGATATTTGTGAATGACTTTAGGAATCATATAAAATATTGTGAAGCATATCTCTCTTCGCCGATGATTTTAAACGAAAAATGTATAGTTATTATATACTCTGCCTCTGAAGCTGCTTTTGTTCACAGTGATCTTAATGGTATAAAAGATTGGTGCTTATTAAATGGTTTAATCCTCAACGCATGCAAATGTTTTCATATTAAATACACTTAAAAGAAAAAACCGCTTGTTACCGTGTATGAGCTTGACGGCGCACCGTTAAAAGAAGTGCAGGAGATTCATGACGTGGAGGTAACTATTGATAGCGTTTATATCACATCAGGTGCCTCTCCCACGAATTCTTCGCGAATACACTAATTTTAACGATATTTATTCAGATTTGATATATTCATTAGTGGGCTGGTCAGATTTAAAGAACGCGTTGTTAAGCACTTAGCAGGTTCTCAATCTGCACTAGTCAAATATGTAGTTTTTCTCTTTTTTTTTTCCATTAATAGGTTAAATCTGCTAATTTTGCAGACAAAGCCTATTTATAAATGCAAAATCAATTAAATTCGCGACAGTATAAATAATTCCGTTATAAGTAATTATGCTTGGACCCAATAGTGTCTTTACTGAAGTGGGGAGAGAAATTAGTAAACTTGAAATTATTTGTATTTGAAGCATTATTATAATCAGTTTTTTCATTTTTTAATTGTCATCAATAAATATCGTGCCGTAAATAGAGGCTTACCATGGTCAGTCACTTAAATGCTCAAGAATGTAAGTAGCATAGCATAATCATACTAAAAGCTTCTTCAGAACACGCCGGAACTTATGGTATAAGTGTTATTACGATTCCAGTAGTTTTCTCAGTATACCAAACAAAAAACATCGGCCCTATTTATTAGGATATACTCACGAACGAAACGTTATCGTTCTGTTACTTTAACGGTAACGCCCTTTGGGTTCTGAGCGGTGGAGAAGTTATCTCTTTCGAGAAAAAAAATGCACTCTTTTTCTAAAAAAACTGTATACATAACATCTACATTCATTTAGACATGCTCAATTATCTAATTCGCCCCGTGTAAACTTGTGTGTATAAATAAAAATACGTAAATCTCAATTATATTAATGTGTGGCATAAAATATAGTAACGGACCGTCGGAAAGCCATTAAATGTGATCATTTAATGACCAGATGGCGTCCACGTTGTCTGCGCTGGGTTCTGTGGACGTGAAGCCGTTGGGGACCAGAGCGGCGCTCATAGCAGCCTCCACCCAGAATATGTAAGTTGTCTTCCTTGATCCAGAGCCTTGAATGATCGCTGTCAAGACTATCTCAGCAACACGTTGAAGAACCGAGTGGAAATTAATATAAAATTCGAGTGCGGTTTCTGCTGCCAAAAATTATGATTTAAGATAAAGTCTATTTGTCCTTACTTGTCTTAAGTTGTACACAAATATGGCGTACAGAGAACCAGCTCGTACCAAGAGATAATTCAAAGAGATGAGGATCATCGAGCGAATGAACGACTGAACTTGATGGTTATTATGCAGTGAATGAAAATTTTCGGGTAGAAGGTTAAAAACCTATCTTGTAATGTTATGATATACCTTAAACAAAAAAGCCTCTAAGAGCCACCTTTAATGTATCTATTCCTCTGGATGGCTATGTAAAACCTTTAATGTTAATAAAATATTATTATTTGTATGATTCCATTCTTGATAATTTAAGGCAGGGCCTCAATCTGCTACGTCATCACTCACACAACTTGTGAGTGAGGAAAATGTTACGAGTACAATGAGACTAGTATAAAAATAGCTATAAAGGCTGTGAGATGAAAATAAAATGAAAATATATTTATTGACAAATAATAGATACATAAAAATACAAAATTAGCAGTGCTTTCCGCACTATGTATCTGTATCGCGGAAAACAAGTGAACATACAAATACAATTAAGTTACAAAATAGGTTCATGAGTGAGTTTCAAATTAAATTTTTAATGAGTTCTGAAAATATTTGATGGAAGTAAAGTAAACTACTCCTTTCTTAAATTAATATAATATATTATAAGTATATATGTGTTTAAGCACGTACATAATATTTATTTATGATTTTAGCAGTGATCTGGCATGTCTGAGTGTGTGTTTTGAAAAATCTTAGTTGGTTATTTTAGTAAGGCTTCGGTAGAGTCGTAGTCTAGGGAATGCATTAGATTCTTAGTTTTCTTTAGATCTAAAAGTATTGGTTTTAATGCCGCATGGACCAACGGGTTCCTGTGCTGATTTTATATTGGAGGATAACATAGTAACCAAAAAGCCAAAGGTAGTGTATTAATAAAAGGTACAGAAGCAGACCTTAGACCGGAAGTTGAAGCTAAAATGGTGACACATAAGAAATGGTTTTGTTGGAAAAAGTCAATTTTGTATTGTTTCTTTTTTTACTATGACAGAAGTTAAGTTTTGTTTTGCTTATTTCTTTTAATTATGAAAGAAATACACTAAAAAAGTTTTTATGTCCGATAGTGATTTGGTTTGTAATTTAATTTGATCACATTGTAACTCAATCTAATAAAGAGTCTAGATCTCAATAATTAAGATTTTCAAGTTTTCATCGTCATGGCAATTACCGGTCATATTTTTTCCCAAATTTTCTTTAAATTATTGAGTTTCCTACATTGGACCAATAGTGTTATAGAACTATGTTTCAATGATACAGACACTAGTGTTCGAATCAAGCATCAACTGATCCATTCAAAGAAACATAGTTATTATTCTAACGTACATATATTTCTGATACTACTTATACTAGTATTTCTGATAATATTTGTAGTACTTATAATCCAACGTTTGGTGGGGAAAATTCAATATTATATATATATATTGACGACCTGTATAGCCGAGTGGTTAGCGATACTACCTACTAAGCTAGATGTCCCGGGTTCAAATCCCGGTAGGTGCAAGCATTTATATGATGAATATGGATGTTTGTTTCCGAGTCATGGATGTTTAAATGTATTTATGTATGTTTATGTATGTTTAAGTAAGTATATTGTATTAAATATATCATTGTCTTGTAACTCATAACACAGGCTATATATGCTTAACTTGGGGCAAGATAATTTGTGTGAAAAGTGTGTCAATATTATAATATTATTATTATTATATCTACGCTAGTATAAATTTATAGAGTTCTTCGATCAAGATTTTTTGAGAAATCGAGCTTTAAAAAAAGTGGTCCATTACTGGCAACCTGATCCTATTTCAAGTAAGTTCCCATTTATATTAACAAAATAGTGTAACTAACAAGACGTTTATAATCATTTTGCTAAATAATTACATTTTATTTGCAAAAACAATATACATGGCTGACGAAATGTTTGAAAATACGTCTCTGTCTTAATGTTATCTGTACTTATAGTACTTCAATGTAAATATGATATAAATACCATACAAGAAGTACCTGATATTGTGTATAGAAGAATATATTAAGAGATGGTTGACGTTATAAATGATACAACATATAGTACAAACTAAGCTAAAAACACATTTATAAGAAGATCGTGTAATTATTACAATAAATCATTAAGCAGTTTTGATATATATTTTTCATTTCTCATACTCGGAAAGTAATGTTGTCTTGATCTGATTATTGGAAACGCAGCTTCCCTCCATAGCGAGGGAAAAACTCATACAAATTACTTTCCACCTAAGGGCCGGAATGAACTTCAAAAAAAGAAATGCTTTCAGCTGAGAAGAGTTTTATGTAAAAAACAACTAATTAAAAAAAATGCTGCGGCCATGTGACTTTCTAAACAGCCAGTGTGAACTTAGCGCAATTTTCTTTGAGCGGAATAAGCCGCAACAATTACACGGTGAGTTCCATATTTAAAATTTAAAAAGTCGACATAAATTGTCCTAATTTGACAATTCATTTTAAATAGGTACTACTAATATTATGATATATTATCAATAAATAGTTTAGATAAACAGTAGATAGTTTTATGTTCCTCATAATCGAAATGAAAAGTAAAGTGTGTAACACGGATAAAAGATTCAATTCCTACTCGGACTATAGCCGCCCTTACTGCGCTCGGACGTCTAAATACCTCGGGAATTAATTCTTTCGACCCTACGTTAACAATCTACTATTCCTTAACCATTTCATAATATAAATACAATATTGTTAAACACTTGCTCCAACCAGACTAATGTCATCTTTCATTACCTATTAGTATTACTTTTTTGACTGTCTTAAAATAATATTTAGAAAATTGTATACTTAAATAATTATATAACTAATTAAATAATATTATATTCTTAAGCTTGTAGTTCATTCTTAATTATTGGCACATTTGCTACTTTGTCACTGTTTTTTAAGTTTACAATAATATGATTACTTTAGTTCTAAATAATTAATAGAACTGCTAGGACTTATTGAACTAAATACTATGTAATTATGCTTGAAAATGAGTATTTGTTTCGTAAATAAAATAAAATGTATTGTGTTATATTATAATTATAGGGCTGACAGAATAATGAAGCAGTACCGGAACAGTGGGGACTACAGAGTGGCTCCGTACAGCGCCTTGAGACATTCCGCGGCCGCCGGCGTGTTGATGTGGTCAGTCCCTACTACATCTAATTAAATTATAACAATAATGAGCAGGACGTTCAGCTGATGGTAATTGATACGCCCAGCCCATTACATTTGAATTGTAATTGGCCCTCCATAGAAAAGGTGAATTGTACCAAATATCTCGGCATCCTGATTGACCAAAGGTTAAGTTGGCATTCCCAAATCGAACTGGTCATAACCAGGGTGAGAAAATTTATGTGGATTTTTAAAACTCTGCGGCACGTTATGAATAGCACAGTACTGCATCCCGGTATGGGGCGGTGCAACTAAGATAAGCCTCTTAGAATTGGAAAGAGCTCAAATATCACTTCTCAAGGTCATGTACTTCAAACCTTTAAGATTTCCAACTGATTCACTCTATTTGACTTGTAATCTTTTGACAATTAGGAAACTTTATGTTCTTAACATCATTTCAGCCGTCCACAAGTCACTTCCGCTAGATCACGCCAAATTGATCAGTAGAAGAAATGATAAAGTAGCAGATACCATTACTGTTCGCACTACTTTTGCTGAACGACAGTTTAGCTGTCAATCAGTGTTCTTATATAATAAAATAAATCGTGTCCTAAATATATATCCTATGGCATTACATCTATGCAGAAAAGCTTTAAATAATTGGCTAACTTGTCTTGCTTATGATGAAGTGGAAAATCTTCAGATCAGACTGATATGATAAAGTGCAGTAATTGCGCTCGTCACCTTGAGATATAGGATGTGAAGTCTCATTTGCACAGTAATTTCACTAGCTACGGCGCCCTTCTGACCGAAACACATTCACGGCGGAAATAGGCACCGTTGTGGTTACCCATAATCTAGCTGGCATCCGGTGCAAAGGAGCCTCCCACTGTTACATAAATAAATTATATACCAATAATTGTAATTAAAGTACGTTTAAATCTAGATTCCTAAAAGTATATTATTATTATTATTTCAGGAGCGGTGCCATATTGACCACAAGTGTTATCATCTATTTCATACAAAAAAAATCAAACACTGTGTGGTAGAACCTTCATGTATTTAAATTAAGATCGGCTTGTAGTTAACACTACCTCTTTATTGTATACTTGTTAGAAACACGTTGTTTATAAGTGCTAAGCAAATTTGAAATCATAATAAAAATCATTTTGTATTTTTGTGTTTTAATTAAACCTGTTTTTAAAATACACCTTCTATAATAAAGTCCCAGCCACTGTTCAGGCATTATCTAGAAATAAATTAAATGTTTTATAAAAAAAATGGCTTTGTCGTAAATCCTATTACTCCACTGCTGAATATCTAAATGATCGGACAGCCTGGGACTAGATTGTGATTATTTTATAGCGATATAAATGACTGTTCAATATTGTATATTTTTATTGAAAAGAGCGCAAAAAAAATGGGAGAGTTTCTTGTGCCGCTTCTTCTCTCTCAGAGCGCCATTTGTTTCCGAAGTGGTAGTAGTTATTAGAAATGACATCAAAAAGAATTCTTAAGTTTTCATATTTCCGCGTTGTTTCATTTCCGTTGTTCCGATTATTACTAATTTACTCACTCGCTAGTGGGGAGTCAGTAAGCTTCCAGTATATTTTATTTTAGATATGTATGGTTCCCGCCATGCAAAAGTTTCTCGTGGATGTGGTACGCACATCCACATCCGCTATTTGACAACACTTCCCTTCCAGCCTCGCCTAGTATCGGAATTCTGGGTCTCGATATCTCGAGCGATTGCCAATTCCGCGGCCATCTGGAGAGTAAAGCCAAATTGGCTTCGAAGAAACTGGGCGTCATAAATAGAGCACGGCAATACTTCAAGCTGGCCCAAATTATAGCGCTGTACAAAGCGCAGGTCCGGCCACACCTGGAGTATTGCTGTCAACTCTAGTCTGGTGCACCCCAGTATCAGCTCGATCCATTTGACTGCGTGCAACGTAGAGCAGCTTGAATTGTTGGGTTCACAGAGCAATGGGTGTGCTCTGTGAACGAACGCGTGGATCACTTGGCATTCCGTAGAGACATCGCTTCATTGTTTGCACAATTTTGTTTCGTAATAATATAAGTTTCATTTCGATAGAAACAACGTCGTCCAGTGGTTAATTCTTCCAAGATCAATAAATAAATTACTTCCACGTGTTGTGCGACGTCGTACTGCAATGTAGTGGGCCTTGCAGCGGACAAAAGGACTTTTTTTATTTCACTCCTTTTTGGAGACTTTGGTTCGCACATTCCATGCATCCGCCAGCTTCAAGTTTTCTTTCATCGATTCACATTGGAAGTTTTCTTGTATGTTCTACTTCAAAGTGTTATTTTTATTTTAAGGTAGGGAAACGAGTTACGTTACAAAAATGTACAACACGAGAATTTTGATATTTGATATGGTTAAGATAAATGTAGGTAAATGAAAATATACAAAAAAAAATAGATGAAAACTATTATTTTCAGATAAAATATATTAGGTACTATACATTATTTACAATTTAATATTATTGCTATTAATATATCTAGAAAGTATACTATACAATATGACAAAAGGACTTTTATCGTATCGCCAGTTAAAAGATTTTTTTTTACTTTACAACTTCCTCATGATTTCATTGTTTTTCATTCTTACATTTTTTTTCTGAATACTTATCTCATTTGTAACTAATTCATTATAGTATTGTATAATAGGCGTGTATAGTATTGTGTAACTTATATAGCTTGTAATTAGTTGTTAATTTGTATTACTTTTGTTTTGTGGTTTTTATCTTACCGTTGCTTACCTTTTAACTAAAAGTGTCGTATAAATTGTTGGAAACTTCACTGGTGAAAGTGTTAGTTTTAAGATTTGTTAATATTTAAGTATCATAATACTGTTTGTTTCCTATATAAATAAATAAATGATTCAAAGCAATAAGGTTGATTATAGCCCTTTAGAGTATGTATTGAGATTTCCACAATGTGAACCCATCGTAACTGATTACCAAACCTTTCAAAGGATATGCCAAAAACATTTGTAAATTGACGGAACCTGCACTCATTTATAAAAACCAATTGATATCTTCGAAGTACTTATAAAAATTTATCTAGAAAGGTAATATTTAATATAAATTATTAACACCAATAATGTAATAATTTTGTGACTTCTTGACTTGGGCTTAGTAGAAGTAACCTATATTAAAATATTTAAATAAGACTTCAAAATAAGTAAAAAATAAATATTCATTGGCGTGTGGAGTGTAGTTATCTTAAAAGTTTTCATACAGTGACTAACACCAAATATAAAAGCGTTTATTTACGAGGCCCCTTAAATGTTCGTGGACATAAAATTAACATTCCCACCTACCTATATCCGACTCGATAACTGTCTGTAATATGCCTAAACTAAGCGCTTTTGAATCGTTATACCTATTTTTTTTAAATTACTAAATCTACCATAATAGACCGTATGTTATATATGAAGAATACACAATAAACTTTACGACCACTCTTTAAAAACAATCATTAGATTATTTTACAATAGTTGTATATAATAGCAATGTTATATTAATCACGATCAAAGTTAAATGCATTGTAAAATATCAAATATTTCATAAAAATTATTAATTATATTGTACAATGACGTTCTATATTGTTGTAGGTATATATATATATATGATGCATCAACCTTAAGAGCTTGAATTCATTGCTTGTGTGAGGTGAACATGATGGTCGTGATTAGTATCATACCTAAATAATAAGTACTCTTTTATTGCCAAATGTTTGCTAAGTTGAGTAGCTCTAGTAGTCCATAGTAAAACCTAAATACATATTTGTTAATTCGTGACGCTCAATATCGTCGCCAACACAGTTTGTAATAAATTTAGTACAACAATAATTCCATTAGTTTTAACGTTGTGTTGTCCCCAGACAAAACACTCATTATCGTCAACATATCTTTGTCTTCTTTATTGTATAATGAAATTTTAAATATCTACAGATTATTTTTTTACGAGATTTTCTAGTTTGTTTTTCGGGGAATAGAAAACTATATCAAACTTAATCGGCAATACCTAGGTAGGCACTGTAACTCGGTCTGAGAAAATATGCTTTAATTAAATTGATAAACTTTTAATACGGTAAATGTCTGCAATTATTAAAATACTAAGCCTAGTGAGGGATTCAATGGAACAAGAGACAAAACACTTTGCTGTTGTTTGACACACACTAAATTTCAAGCGAAAAATACAAGATGTAATTATTCAGGTTCCATGTTTCTAGACCTTGGCCGGGTCTCAGAGTAATAAGAATAATTTATGTTGTCTGTGGTCAGCTCATAAACAACCCTAGAATTTTACTACTCTGTGGTAACCTAAGATTTGCTCTGCTGTGAAGAATAAAGATGGTGCCCGTTGAGTAAGTTATTTTATTTATCATCAAATTCTAATATATTTCTTTAAAACAGGATATGATATCTTTTATTGAATGTCATAAACAACCCAATCGATAAAGTATGCCTCAGGCCTGAGAAGAACGGGCGCAAGAAACTCAGCGGGCTTCTATTTTTTTATAAAAAGGTAACAATGTAATATCTTACAAAAAAAAATATAATATAATAACCAATATGTGGTATCATTAAACAAAGCCATCTATGTTATAGTATTCTAAGGCTATAGTAACCTTTACCACACAAACGATTTTTACCAATTCTTAAGAATTTCATAATCAATCTGTTTTGAACATTTTCTGGGATCTTGTTGTATAAGCAAAATATGTACATCGCCTCACAAAAGACCTACTTACTCGACTTTACCGATTAGCAGGCATTTTAAGTTAGTGTTTGTTCCTGATGTTAACATTATTGTTATGAGATATGACAGTTTCTATCATTTCACTTATATGCCCATGTACATACATTATCAAGAATATATTGAGAGGCAACAGTTAAAATGTTTAGTGCTTTAAATTTTGCTCTCAATGATTCTTTAGGACTTAGGTACATATATGAGCTTCGGTAGCTCATTATATTATTAACGATATTTCGGGGTTGCGTTCCAAATCAATTGTTTGCGAATGAGTTGTAAATCACCATAAATCAGACACGTCAAAATGTTTGCCCGATGTAATTCGCTTGTTTCGCGCAGCTGTTTCAATCATGTTTGATTTCGTATACGATACATTTAACTCTAGGAAATGCATATTGTTTATAAACCAATCAACTGCATAATCTCTTTATTTGCTAGATATTATTGCAAATTTTACATTTAGGCTAAGTATAAAAGTAGAAAGTCTCTTAAAACCTCTCTGTCTCACTATATAACCTCTAAAAAGACATTTGTCTGTCAATATCTGCAGAAGGTAAGTAATTTAGTTGAATGGACATCAAAAACTGACAGTTTTTCTTAAATTTGGCTGGCAGAATGTAACACGAGAAGTGAAGGTAAGTGATTATAATCAACGTAAGACGCCCTTAAGCGTAGACTAGAGTCCCAAGTCTCAGGCACATTTTTTATGGAAGAGGAGGGCAAATGAGCTCATAGGGCACCTGATGTTAAGTGATCACCGCCGCCCACGTCCTCCTGCAGCACCAGAGGAAACACAGGAGCGGTACTGGCCTTGTATGCGCTTTTGTTGAAGGTGCCCATGTTGTATCGTCCTGGAAACACCGCACAAGGTAGCTCATTCCAGTTTGGTCTTACGTGGAAGAATTAATAGGAACCTGTCGGCTGATTTTACAAGGTAGAGTAGCCGGGAATCACATAGACGTGACAACATCCAACTCGAGAATGGAAGAGAGCTAACGCACCAGAAGAACTTGATTGAGCAAAAAGATCCAATCAGGCGCAGACCTTCGCTTTAGATTGTTTTGTGTAATCGAGGTCTTTAACTCAATAACGTTCTATACATATAGACAATGCACCTCATACAAAATCAAAACCAAAATATGGCATATGCCACAAGTGACACCATAATTTGTATTCAAAATATTGCACATATATAACTAAATAGGTATGGGGCGATTTCTTTTTTAACACTTATAGGCAATAGCTTATCCTTTTAGTCACCCGATCTTGAATATGCGTCTCAAATGTGTTGCGAGTATATTTAGTGAAACAAGCTACAAATTGATATTTACTTTGGCAATGCGAAAGATGAATCTCTCGTTTCACGGAAGATATTATAAATTATAGCATCTATTTTCGTCCACAACAGTTTCGTTCATGATAAGTTTCAAAATTACTGGTCTTCTTCACAAGTTGATTATTTTGCACCTTAACTTAAATCAAAAAAGATTATCTTGCTATTAACTTCACATAAAAGACTATGTCGTTATGCATTATTTATTATATAATAGAAATGTGGTAGTTATTGTTATACATTTTAGCCTGGGATAAAATTGGAAGGAATAATAGTGTCTAATGAACAGATTTATTCTATAATTAATATAGCTCACCGCTAGTTGCAGAAAGCATCCTTAAAGTTAATGTTTCATTAATTAATATATAATACCATCACTTTCTTTTTCATCTTGACAGTCAAAAATAGCATATAATATAATAATAATAGACGGAATAAAATGCACAACAATCATTTCAAGGAATTTCTGTCTGTTTGTCTGTAGGTACGTTTGTGCACGCTAATCTCTTAACGTAACGGCTTAACCGATTTGCAGTTTTTATTGATGCGTTGCGTTTCGCTCCAATATAACATTTAGTGTTTATTTCATTCTGTTAATAAATAAAAAAGTTATATCAATCTAAAGAATCACTATTAAAATAAAAATAAAATACCGATCAGTTTAATTGGCTGCAAGGGGACAAAGTCGCGGGCACAGCTAATAATCTAATAAGTTTTGTAATTTAAACCAATGCTAGAAATAAGAAACAAAACAATAATGCAGTTTATATCTGACTCGATGAATGGAATATTCTTACTAAATTTCAAGTCTCTGGGCCTTATGGTTCCAGTGACATCGTTCAATATAAGTAATATTGAAAACTGTTTATATATGTACTCCATAGACAAGTAACAACTTGGTCATCCCATGTGAATACTGTTCTTTGTTACAATTAAATTATCGTTCATATCGTCAGTGACAATGTGGCCTGAATATTGCAACATATTTACAACCTGCAGCGTTATGTAAGACACTGCCGTTAAGAGTAAAGACACACACGTGGTATGGATTTTTTTATTAACATGACCCATGCATATATGGGCTAAAATGTTTGAAGGTGTGACCACTATCTTGTATAATTATAAACGAAGGTTTGTCCGTGTCACGTGATCAGGTGATGATACTCGTTATAAATCATTGAGGTTTATTTCGGGACTGAATGCCGAAGTCTAGATGCTAAGAATAGACCGCAGATAGCTACGCTACGCTGAACCATGTCTGCGTACAATTTTTTTACAGATATGACGATAGATACGGTTCCCTATGAATAAATAGCTTTAGCCAGCTGGAGATATAAAATTAATACGAGGGTCAAACTACATCCGATGGAACCAACGAGGAAATCATTTGCCCATACGTCTTAAACGCCCTTTTCAAACTCAGAGACAGCTAGCTGCCTCGGCGTCCATAAAACATTTCCCACGAAGTTATTTTGATTTCGGGAATAAATAAAAACTGCAAGGTTTGGTGCCCTTGTGATTTCGTGAAATAGTCGATCGTTTCGTTCTTCTCAGGTCTGAGGCAGTCTTTTTGGAATGGGTAGTTTTTGACGTTCAATAAGTTATTTTGAATAAAAATATTTGAATTTGAATTCGCCTGGCAGTGCGAGGGCGTTTCTCCCGAAATTTTTCCGAGACAAGTGCTACACAATTGTTACTGTACACCCTTCAGTAACTGTTTTTCGATCCTCTAAAACAAATTTCTAGAAACAGAAGCATGAAAATTATGGCCAAGAAAAGCCAGAGATACGCGAGATTGGAAAAAGCCTCGAAGAGGCCTATGTCGTTAGACATACATATGCAGCTGTTGATACTACTTTAACTTTAATTTTAATATATAAACTACTGCGTATCTTTTAAATTACGTGAAATAGAAGCTATTATTATCTTAAAACAAATGTCACGTCAAATTCAAACAAATGACCTGTCAAAAGAGGCCACCATCATTTGTTCCACGCTTCGATCTCTCTTCCTTTACTTGGCAAATCCTCGGAAAGAGAAACCCACTGAGCAGACTCTCGATTTCGAGATCATAACGGCAAATCCAACTTTCGTCACCCGTTAGTATGTCCAACACACATTTGAGTCACCTCCGTTAAATCTTTCAACCCAACCCACCAACCGACGGAGTTTTTGGGCCTGGTACAAATTATGAGATGTCCACCGGGCACCAAGCTTCCTGGCCACTTATATATATATATGTTCGTGGAAGATTTTCTGCACTTGACTCATAGCGATGCCAAAGCTTGTTTGAATCTGATATCACTGATATTATCTTCAGTGGTCGCCGTAGAAGGTGATAGTGCGACCACATTTTAACTCATTAAACCAGTAGTAAACAGTTTCATGAAGGTCTTCATAACTTTCTTGTTGACTTAAATAACATCGAACCATATGCGTTACGTTTCGAAACCCCGATTTAGCGGTTTTTTTGAGTAGAAAATACTAAAAATACATTTTAAAATTGCGCTAGCGGCAAATTATAAACCATTAAGCCCTTTTTGTACTTAATAAATAATAGTAATATAAATATGTATCTTTCTTTGAATTACAAATGATGAGGGCGCCAGCGAGCCACTGTAAACATTGACTCCGTATTTATTGTATATTAAAAATCAAATAACATAAATTTCTCAATTAAAAACAAGTGCAGTGAAATAATATATACGCGACTAACAACATATATTGTGGACAAAGCTTTAAAATCAGTGAATAAACATATAAACACTCCTATCGTGTTGGTGTCTCCGATCTCCGAGTAAAGAAAAGTTTGTAAAAATTTTAATGAAATAAATCTGTGTTACCTTGATTTTTAAAAGTACTCCGTGCTTCAACAATAAACGTTATCACAAATACATTACGAGTGATTCTAACACTAAATATTGAATAAATGCAACAACACACGATTTCGACGTTCACATACATTATTTTGGATTGGCTGTGTGACAATAGTGAGAGTATTATATTTTGATTATTTATACGTGTATTTGAACGAATTATCACCGATATGTATTTTGCATAAACCACTTTAGCACGAAACTAACACTCACGAGGTTTAATACTTAACTAAATTTAGCTTTGGTGTTGTGATAATAAATAAAGTGAATTCATGAAGGTAGTTCTAAATTGGATAAACAGTAATTATGGAAAAAGAATACATCACTTTACGCAAACGGAAACAGAATCAGAGTATGGATGACCTTTACTTAGAAACATCACCTAGCACTAGTGAAGACATTAAAAGCTTACCGGACCTGTCTACAATATATTGCGAATTAGATGATTTCAAAGAAAAAATTCTCACGTTGCAATGTTTATTAGACAAGGCAAATAGAGAAATAGAAGAATTAATTTTAGAAAACAATTTCTTAAAGAAGACAATTAGTGAACTGGAAAGAAAAATAACTACTTTGAATATATACACCGACCAAAATAGCACTAATAAGAAATTCAAAAAGTTCTCATCAGTTAGAACTTTAAAAGCTAAACGTAGGATTGATTTTGATATTGTAAATCCCTATGATAATCATCTGAAGCCTAAAAAAAGTGTGTCGACATCCATGCAGCATGAGGAAAATAAACCCAAAAAGAAAAAACGTTTATTCATATTTGGAGGTAAACAATGTGTGGGTATGGCTTCTCGACTCTCCACGTTTAATTTGACTTCAAAATATGAAATCTCAGCAGAAACAAAACCTTCAGCCAGTACAGAAAATATAATCGAATCGTGTTTCAAAATAAAAACTTGCCAAACGGACCAATTCATTCTTAGTTTAGGCGAACACGATAGAAATCCGTTCGTATTTATGTCTGAGACTGCTGCCCTCCTACGCTACCTAAAAGGTACTGATATTATAATATTGAATATTGTGAAAAATCCTCATCTTAACGAAATTCTTATTAATAACTATTTAAAACAAATATGTCAACAATATCCAAATTGTAAATATTTGAATTCAAATGTAAATTATACTGGATACTATAATGCTAAAAATAATTATATTAATAAAGTTTGCAACAACATCAACAACGAATTAGAAAGTCAGCATTATAAACAGGAATTTTTGGTATGCAAGGATAAATAAATAAACTAAAATACAAAAATAGAAGCGTTAGAAACCAAAAAGAAATGTCTTCACAAGATGATAAAACGATATTGTCAGTTAAAAACTATTGTAATAAAGCGACTCAAACAATTAATCTAGAAAATAATACACAAGCTAATTTTTTTCGACCATAAACCATGTAAGGAAATGTATCTCTTGCACCAAAACATTGCTGGTGTTTTAAATAAGCTAGAATGGATTGAGCTAGCGTTGTCTGAAATAGAAGTAGATATAAGTATCATTTGTCTTACTGAAACTTTTATAAAAAGGGGAGAAGAATCTAATCTCATACTGCAAAATTATGATGTCGTTTCGACGTTTTGTAGATTGAATGAAAGACGAGGAGGTAGTTGTATTTTATTGGAGAAATCTCTAGATTATAAGATTCTCGATCAGTGTACTGAATACTCAACCGAAAAAATATTTGAATGTTGTGCTGTTGAAGTAAGAGCGATAAATTGCTACATTGTTTGTATATACAGGACACCAAACTCAAATATTACTTTATTTTTTGAAAAATTAGAACTACTTCTCCATAAATTAACCATCAATAATAATAAAAAGATTATTGTCAAGAGAATATACATAAATTTAATATGTACTTACAATCTCTAAATTGGATCGATGAATTAAATGAGTCAAATGCCAATACAGCCTTCAAAAATTTTCATGATTTTTTCTGCCTGTTATACGATCTTTGCTTTCCCATATATAATAAGAAAATGTCCAATTATGTTGGCAATAATAAATGGATATCAAAAGGTATTAAGGTAGCTTGTATTAAGAAAAGACAGTTGAGATTTAATCACTACAAATCAAAGTCTCATGAAAGTAAGATAAAGTTAAAAAAATATAGCAAAATATTACGGTCTTGTATTGACTGCTCTAAGAGACATCTAAATAATCAATATATACAAAACTCAAAAAATAAAACTAAAGCTACATGGGATATAATAAAGAAAAAATGTACGGTCAACAGCATGTCGACTGTACATCACGTTTCGCGTATCAGCGTTTACGTCGCCTCGCGTTATTTCCTAAGTAATATTGTAACCAGTTCGCGACAAGCCGCCGATCGATTCGCGTGCTCATTACCATACCAACATTTTACCATTTTACCATATAGCATAAGTTAAGGTTTCAATATACCATTTGAGCCTAACTTGTGTTTTACTCTGTACGGAACCAAACCACCGTACATTGTGGTCCTTCGGCCTTTTGTTAACCAGTGACAAATTTTTTTTTAACCATTCCAAGGACATTGTGGTCCTTCGGCCTTTTGTTAACCAGTGACAAATTTTTTTTTTTAACCATTCCAAGGACATTGTGGTCCTTCGGCCTTTTGTTAACCAGTGACAAATTTTTTTTTTTAACCATTCCAAGGACATTGTGGTCCTTCGGCCTTTTGTTAACCAGTGACCAGAATTTTTTTTAACCATTCCAAGGACATTGTGGTCCTTCGGCCTTTTGTTAACCAGTGACCAGAATTTTTTTAACCATTTCGAGGACACAAAAACATTGTGATCCATCGTTCTATTAACCAGTACCATTAGTTAACCATTTTAACCAAAATTCGTCGCGTGTGTAGTGAACCAAATTAGTGTTGACCAAAGTGCTTGTGTGTGGAGTGTAACCAGTTCACCAGATCGGCGATACTACCAGCGACTACCAACGGGGAGACTGCTGAGGACACACCAGGTCACCACGTACCAGTCTTCAAGTAAGATCTTTCCTTTTTATCACTCACCACTCTTTACCACTCTCTTTTGACCCGTAACCATGGAGGCTCTATTAACCACCCAAAACCAGATTATGTCCGCGATTAACACGCAGTGTGTTAATTTCAAGAAGGACGGGCCAGAACGAAAGACACCCGCCTATATTGAAAAACGTCTCAACGCTTTAGACTCGTACTGGAGTGAATTCCAGACCAACCATACTAGGCTTTGTGCTGAGTTTGAAGACCCTAACCATCGCTACTTCGCGGAAAACCATTACCAGCGGACGAAAGATTTTTACCAGGAAGTTAGGAATATGATTTCTAATTACGTAACCAGCGATCCCAGCAAACCATTACTGAGACCTGCTACACCATTATCGCAGGGCTCAGATAGGCGCGATATTTTCTCTCCCGCTCAGGAGGGTCCCTCTTTTAGCTTCCCTGCACCAAAGCTATCGAACCAGGGCAACTCCAGTAGGGTCGAAGAAATGCTGCGAAAGCAGAAGAGCAACTTCAAGGCGCTATCCCGTACCATAGAGGCTGTCGACCTTGAAAGCTGCTCCGACCGCTGGGAGTTCGAAGATATTTTACGAACTATCCAATCAAGATGGTCGGTCATCGATTCTCTTCACTGGGACATCGACAGCGAAGGGCTGCTCGACAACGAAGAGTATGAGACAGCATTCGCTGAGATGGAGAAGAAATACAACACCATGAAGAAGGCAGTGAACAGACAGATGTGGTCGTCATCTTACAGGGAACGTTCAACCCCACAAATGGACATTCCCACCTTCAGCGGAAACTACCAAGATTGGATATGTTTTAAAGATTTATTCTCCGAAACAATTCACCATAATAAATCTTTACCAAATGCGCAGAAAATGCAATTCTTGAAAAGTAAGCTCCGTGGCGAGGCTGAAAAATTAGTTCACCATTTACGCATCAATTCTGAAAACTACGAAGTATGCTGGGACATATTAAACCAACGTTACCATAATACTAGGTTAATATTTAATTCTCACATACAATTGTTACTAACCATGCCTACGATTCAACATCAATCTGCAGCGGTCATCAAAAGGTTACATGACACCACCAACGAGTGTCTTAACTCTATAAAAGCAATGGGCATCGACATTTCCAACTGGGACCCATTGATCGTCTATATTTTGTGCCAAAAGTTAGATACTGAAACCCATAATGATTACATTGTGTCGCTTAAGAATCCAAAAGAATTGCCTACTTTGTTAGATTTTTTGAAATTTTTAGAAATTAAATTTACTTCGTTAGAAAGCTCTCGTCGTAAGCAGGACTTCAACAAATCAAATTCATCCCAGGTACACCAAAACCAATACCAAAAACCATGGGCTGAAAAGCATACCAATAACCATTTACATAATTTTATGAACAGAAATTTTAAACCAAGACCAGCTGTAATAAACCACGTCAATACGAAACCAGTACATATTGCGCCACAACGGAAATGCATACTCTGTAAAACGTGTTGCCATGAATTGTTTAAATGCAAACAATTTCTAGAATCCGCACCGCTGAATCGACTTAAGGTCATTGAATCCAACAAATTATGTAAAAACTGTTTAATTAACCATTATGACAAGGAATGTTCTTCGGAAAAAACTTGCCGTTTTTGTAACCAGCAGCATAATACTCTTCTGCATAATGCTCTTGTCACTTTTGCACCATCTACTTCTAGAAATACCGAGATCGAAAATTCTCCTAGAAGATCCAATATATGCGTTACCAATGCCCCACAAGAAACCATGCCCAAATTATTAGCAACAGCTAAAGTTAATATTATGTCTATGGATGGCTGTCACCATACCATGCGAGCCCTCATAGACCCGTGCGCGGAGTCATCTCTCATTACAGAGAATGCCGCTCAACTTTTAGGCCTACCCAGGATTAAGCGCCACTGTGTGGTGGTCGGAGTAGGCGCAAAAGCCAACAATAGTAAGGGAGTCGCACAGCTTTCAGTGTCATCTCTTCATAATAATTTCACATTTAAAACGGAAGCCTATGTGATGAAGCATGTCGTCGGGAATTTACCACACGAAACATTAGAAAAACCAGCTTGGCCGTATTTACAAAAGTTACCACTCGCAGATCCAGAGTTTTATAAAAGTAGACCAATAGATTTAATTTTAAGCGTTGAAGTTTACGAATTAATTATTTTACCAGGTTTAATTCGTAATGGCACATCACTACCAATCGCGCAAAATACCAAGCTCGGTTGGATTCTTAGTGGTACCATAAAACCAAACCAAACATATTGCAACGTCGTCATGGTCGACTTGCAGGATATACAGCGGTTCTGGGAGATTGAAGATATCTCAGACAACTCTGTAAATATTACGGATGAAGATAACCATTGCCTTCATCATTATCAACAGCATACTACGCGCAAACCAGACGGACGTTATGTTGTACGGTTACCATTAAAACCAGAGATTACCGAAAAATTGGGTGAGTCTAAAACCAAAGCCGTAGCCCAATTTCGGCAATTAGAACGCAGATTTTGTAAAAATAAAATTATCGAACAGAACTACAAACAATTTATCCATGAATATATTAATTTAAACCATATGAAGAAATGTAATAGTAATCCGATACTTCAGTGCTATTTACCTCACCATTGTGTAATCAGAACGGATTCCACGACGACTGCCACGCGAGTTGTTTTTAATGCCTCAGCGAAAACTTCGACTGGACTTTCGTTGAATGACCTTATGTACTCTGGACCAAATTTACAAGAGGATTTGTTTACTCTCATATTAAAGTGGAGGCAGTACCAAATAGCCTTCACAGCCGATATAGAGAAGATGTTCAGATTTATAGATGTCCATGATGATGACCAGCCGCTCCAGAAGATCGTGTGGAGGGACTCTGAAAAGCAACCATTAGAAGAATACCAACTTACCACTGTCACATACGGCACCAAGGCCGCACCATTCCTAGCCATGATGACATTGAAACGTCTGGCTAAGGATGAAGGTCACCGTTACCCAGAAGCAGCAGAAGTTCTGGCTACCAGGCTCTACATGGATGACCTCCTCCATGGACATCATGACCTCCAGTCTGCAAGGAGGCTGATTTCCGACCTCATAAATCTCCTTAAGTTAGGTGGATTCAATCTAAGGAAGTGGTCGTCAAATCAACCAGATGTACTACCAGATAACCAGTTACCATGCGAAGACCAAGCATATGTTTTTAAATACCAGGAATCAACCAAGGCATTAGGACTTAAGTGGCATCCCGACGAAGATTATTTCACTTTTCAATTGAATTCCGAACCAGTCAGTAAACTCACCAAAAGAAGTTTACTCTCGAATATATCGAAGATATTTGATCCGCTTGGATGGCTTTCACCAGTTACCACCAAGTTGAAACTACTCTTCCAGGAAGTATGGCTCTTAAATCTTCTGTGGGACGACGAATTACCAGCTGACATCAACACAAAATGGAAAACCATAGAGGCTGACATCACGAAAATTAGCCATATTACCATACCAAGGTGGTTGCAGTCTTCTAAGAACGACACCATTGAATTACATGGGTTTTGTGATTCATCACAAAATGCCTACGCTTGTGTTGTATACTGCAGAGTCAACAATATTACCAGCAACCAGTCTTCTGTAGTATTAGTAGCTTCGAAGTCTCGTCTCGTACCTGTAAAGAAAAATGTATCGTTACCTAGATTAGAGTTATGTGCAGCGGTTCTACTTACCAAGGTCATGAAGATCACCTGTAAATGCCTATCAGATTACAACATCAAAATCTACGGTTGGTCTGATTCGACAGCTGTGTTAGGCTGGCTCAACGGCGACCCATGTAAATGGAAACCATTCGTCGCGAATAGGGTGAAGCAGGTCATTGACATTATACCATCGAGTAGCTGGCATTATGTGTCAACAAAGGACAACCCAGCTGACTGCGCAAGTAGAGGCATTACCACAGAACAGCTGATTAACCATTCCATGTGGTGGATAGGTCCCCACTGGCTAAGATCGTTTGAAGAGTCCAAATTAACCAATAAATTATATACAACCTGCGAAGAGCTTAAAAAACCATTATTAAATATAAATGTAAACACAATTAAATATCAAAACAAGGTTATAGATAGTATAATTAGCAGATACAGCGATTTTACGCGAGCTTCAAGAGTGCTTGCGTGGGTGTTACGTTTTACACCTAAGTCATTTAATACTAATAAAACAAACTACTTAACTATATTAGAAATAAGAAAAGCTAAAAACTTAATTATAAGGCATATACAACAAGTAGAATTTTTAGAAGATATACAATATATTAAAAACCATAACCAACCTAACCCTAAGAGTAAATTATTAAAATTGAAACCATTTATTGATAACCAGGGGCTCTTGAGGGTTGGGGGGCGATTGACCAACGCCAAAATAGAAGATAGTATGAAACATCCGTGTATTTTACCACATAACCATTTGCTTACTGACATGATTATTGACCACGCGCATAAGATGACCTTTCATGGGGGTCCCCGGTTAACCCTTGCTTGGCTGCGTCAAGAATATTGGATCCTGGGAGGAAACAATGCTGTAAAGAAGAGGCTACGGAGATGTGTGCTATGTAGAAGGCACGACCCCCTGAAACACGACCAGTTGATGGGAGACTTACCACCTGCAAGAATCAACAGGACCCGCCCCTTTTACCATTTGGGGGTTGATTTTACTGGTTTTGTTGACGTCAAGTCTGCGAAGGGTAGATCAGTGAGATGTACCAAAGGATATGTCGCCGTCTTCGTGTGTATGGCGACCAAGGCTGTACATTTGGAGTTGGTCTCTGATCTCACCGCCTCAGCATTTTTGGCAGCCCTCAGAAGACTTGCGGCCAGGAGAGGATCGCCCGGTCACATTTACAGTGACAACGGGACGAACTTTATAAAAGCAAATAGAGTTTTGCAAGAGGAGATTGTTAACTTGAAAACCATATTGAATGCCCAGTTTTATGCAGAAATAGCTGAAATGTCGATAGAATGGCACTTCAACGCACCATCTTGGCCAAGCGCAGGCGGTCTCTGGGAGGCTGCAGTGAAGAGCTTGAAATACCACCTGAAGCGAGTAATAGGAGAACAAAAACTCACCTACGAGGAGTTCTCTACTCTTCTAGCTCAGCTAGAAGGATGCCTTAACTCCAGACCTCTGTGCCCGCTGAGTGAAGACGTCGAAGACTTAGATTGTTTGACCCCTTCTCATTTTCTGTCCAGTGGACCAACATTGACCATTGTTGAGTCAGAACACGACTTACGAACCAGATGGCAGTTAGTGCAGAAGATTTACCAAGATGTGTGGAAGAGATGGAGAGCGGAGTACCTCACACAGTTGAACGCTAGGTCCAAGTGGCGACGTTCACAACCAAATTTAAATGTTGGCGGCATTGTAATTATACACGATGCTAACCTGCCACCGGGTAAATGGGCTCTCGGTCGAATCGTGCAGCTACATCCGGGGCAAGATGGGCTAGTTCGAGTAGTCTCTGTTAAAACCAAAAATGGCATTATGAAGCGACCAGTAGTCAAACTATCTCTTTTACCTATTAACCACTCCAACGACGAAGACAGTAACCAAATTCATGAAACCACTGACCATAACCAGCCGAAACACCAGTCGAACGACGATTTACCAAAACCAAAGCGACGAGCTAGAAGAGGAATTGTTAATTTATTTACCATGGCACTTATGTTGTTTACCTTTTTATTTTCACCAGCCACGTGTGCATACAACGCTATAAACTTCAACGACAGTCAAAGTTTATATTTAGATAAAATATCAACCATGCGACTAGTTCAGGACGAATGGAAACTAGTTGTATACTACGATTTAAAACCATATTGGCAAGGCAGTAAATTGTTATCCAAATATATTGATCATATGGAATATATTTGCAAGGAATCGTCAGTCAGAAACCATTGTGAATCTATTTTAATACAATTACAGCACAGTTATACAGAGTTATCGCATTACAATAACATTCTGTCGACGCAGCAGTTCCCACGCGGGCACGCGCGGCGCAGGCGCGGCCTTATCAACGCTGTGGGTAATGTTGCACACGCGCTGTTCGGTGTACTCGATGACCAATTCGCTAAGCAGTATATTCAGGACATCGATTTAATTAGGGAAAACCAAAACCATCTTGCTGCTCTATGGAAAAACCAGACTTCCGTAATAGAAGCAGAATATAATGTATTGAAGAGGATGCAAGGCTCAATTGACAAACAATATAAAATATTTACTCATTACCTTAACCAGTTAAAGAACGCTACCAATGATGTCAAGAGTCAATTGAAAGACGTGGAAAACAATAATGAATTTTTATTATGCGCTATGGCAGCTAACAGCTTGGAGTCGAATTTGAAGAATGTGCAGGATGTTCTTTTAGATACTGTTTCGGAGGTGTACTTTGGGAAGTTCAACATACATCTTTTGAAACCCGACCAGCTTCTAGAAGAATTAAATATTATTTCCGGAAGATTGTCCAACGATTTAAGTTTACCAATAGAGAACACGCATACAGAATTAACCAAAATGTACCATTTACTCAAGGTCAGAGCGAAAATGCTAAATGACTATTTTATTTTTGAAATTAGAATACCATTAGTGAGTAGAGACCATTACCAAGTATATAAAATTTATCCTGTACCAAGACGGAACGGCAAAACCATGGTCACCCTAGTTCCAGTTTCGGATTACATTGCGATCAACTTACGAAGAGACTCATTTATGACCATATCACACTTAGAATTAAATAATTGTCTTCATTTAGATACTGAGACACAACTTTGTCCTTTGGAAAAACCAATTTCTCATATGAGTCATGATGACGTCATGTGCTCCAAAGACCAGGAGACGAAGCAGTGCAGAACCAAAACTGCCAAATGTCTAGATTGGTGGTCTCAGCTAAGCGAGGTCAATACATACTTTTTCTTTTGCTGCGACTCGTATCCAGTACGTATCATCTGTGGAGAGCAAATGTTTTCCAATCATCTTAATAATAGCGGCATTATTAGGTTGGGTCCAGATTGTGTTCTGAAAGGACAAGACATTACCATTTATGCTCGGAGGCTTCAGAACAATACATTAACCATACAGACGGATATACCAGCTATAGACATTCACCCCATCAACCACATCTTTAACCAGAATAAGACGTTCGTGTCGCTGATTTCGGAGCCAGCATCAGTGATGGGTGGTTACGATCAGGAGCTAGATGATATAGGCGCAAAAATAAAACAAATGAATTCAGAGAGTGGTCTAAAGGGTGGTATATCTTATCACGACGTTCACCACTACGTCGCGATATACGTGGTGGCGGGTGTGCTGGTGGCCGGGGCCGCCGCGTACGCCGTGCGGCGGTGGTGCCCGCGCCGCAGCCGACGCCAGGACTCCAGCGCGCCGCCCGCGCCGGCAGCCGCTGGCGCAGGGCCAGCCGCGTCGCACCCGCCGCGCCCTGAGCCGCGGGGTCTGACGAACGCAGCGTTTGTGTATAGTGTTAGTGACCAGTGTGTAAGTGTAGTTAACCACGGGCAATCTAGTGCTAGTAAAAATAGTGATAAGTGTAGTGATGAAGTGAAAGACCAATCCACTTCTCCTGTAGTGCATAGGCATAATTTTAGTGATTACTGTGGCTAGAGACATTAAGGTTACCATTAGATAATGCAAATTTGTTTATCACCTTGTCTCACGTCACTCGCTAACCATAACCATTTCTTTTTTGTACCATCTTCACCACCACTCTTTCTTCTCTCGCGGTGGCAGCATGTACGGTCAACAGCATGTCGACTGTACATCACGTTTCGCGTATCAGCGTTTACGTCGCCTCGCGTTATTTCCTAAGTAATATTGTAACCAGTTCGCGACAAGCCGCCGATCGATTCGCGTGCTCATTACCATACCAACATTTTACCATTTTACCATATAGCATAAGTTAAGGTTTCAATATACCATTTGAGCCTAACTTGTGTTTTACTCTGTACGGAACCAAACCACCGTACAAAAAAGGTAGTCATAATAATATGATAGCTAAAAATTGTATTGACCTAATTCATTATAACGACGTTGATATAACAAATCCATCAGACATTGCAAAAACATTTAATAATTCCTTTATTGATTTGACTAAAAATTGTAATCATAATTGGAATAATCAATATAAATACAAAATAAATGCAATCAATAATAGTATATTTCTCTCTCCATGTTCCAAAAACGAAGTAATAAAGATAATAAATTCTCTTAAAAATACAAAGGCAACAGGTTATGATTCCATATCTACACATATACTCAAACACTGCAAGCACAATATCTCTCATATTTTGACTTACTTAATTAATATATCCTTTTCACAGGGTGTCTTTCCAGAAAGCTTAAAGTTATCTGTTATTAAGCCTTTACTCAAAAAGGGTACTAAAACCGATATCAATAATTATCGGCCAATTACTCTTATATCTATTTTCTCAAAGATAATGGAAAAAGCAATGTATGTAAGAATAATGCATTTTCTAAATAAACATAATATTATAAAAAAAGAACAAACTGGATTTCAAGCTAACAAATCAACTACTTTGGCTGCTTATTACTTAATAGAGGAAATAACTACATGTATTAACAAGAAAGTACCTGTAATATCAACCTTTTTTGATATGTCAAAAGCATTCGATTTTGTTGATCATCATATCTTAATATATAAATGTGATAAATATGGTATAAGAGGCCCTGCTCTAAAATGGATTGAAAGTTATTTAGCCGATAGACAACAAATTGTAGAAATAAATAACATAAATGAGAAACTGGAGATGACTACATACAAGTCACCCTATTTAATTAGTAAATTTGGAGTTCCTCAAGGAAGTCTTATGGGACCCTTACTGTTTTTAATTTATTTGAATGATTTACCCGATGTGGTTGACTATAACTGTGTATTATTTGCAGATGACATATCCATAATTATTCCTGACGAGCATAAAGCGATAAATAATTATAATATGACTATTAATAAAAATTTAGAAACTATATTGACATGGTTTAATGAGAATAATTTATTCGCTAATATGACAAAAACTAAATATATACAATTTTCTAATTATAAAACAATACATAAATCTCTAAATATAACACACAGTGACCTAACGATTAAAGAAACAAACACAATAAAATTTTTAGGCATTATATTAGATTGCAATTGTAACTGGAAAGCTCAATGTGATACAGTGGCAGGCAAAATAAATAAGTTCGTTATCGCTTTAAGAAGGCTCAGACAAACTGTATCCTTTAATGCTGCACTTACTGCATACCACGGTTATATTGCGTCAGTTTTACGGTACGGGTTAATACTATGGGGAAACTCCACTAATATTTCAAATGTTTTTCTGGCACAAAAAAAATGTATAAGAGCTTTATGCAATGTCAGTCCTCTAGAATCGTGTAGACCATTATTCAAAAAGCACCGTCTGTTAACGCTTACTGGTCTATATATATTAGAAATTTGTATGTTCATTAAAAAACATGGTGAACTTTTTAAACCAGCAAAGGACTATTCCATATTAGGATTAAGAGATCCAACTCGCCTTCTGATGCCATACTGTAGAACAGCGCTTCATCAAAATAACGCAAATGTTATGTGTATTAGGGTATTTAACCACCTTCCAAAGAATATTAGAGAGATGCCTAAAACATTAATGCATAAAAAATTAAAATTATGGCTAATAGATAAATGCTTTTATAGTTTAAAATAATTCTTTAGCCAAAAATAATAGTATTCAAATGTAATTTTTGAGAGGTACCTACAAACTAATGTTTATTTTATATTATCTCATTGAATTAAAGCTATGTAATGTGTATTAAGAACGTATAAGTATAAATTAAATATGATATTCCAATATTGACAATCAAATATTTGTATGCCGATATATTGGCGAATTGTGCTGTACACCAATTAATTGTTAACAACTATGTTACCACGATTCATACAAATAAATCATTTCATTTCATCGAAAATCATGCTGACGTGTCTTTTCAATTTACTTCCAAATCGTAAAACAAATAGCATAAAATACATACCTAGAACCTTTTCCATGCATTCCTCTAAATTTCTTCATGAGTATATTATATTACTAAATCAATGGTTACATATCTTACACATTCAATGTTTAAATTATACCCTTTGGTTGGAGTCAGTCGGCTATTTGTGTAAAGTAACTACAACACATTTTTCATTAAAGATACGATCAAAGATATATTTTCAGTAGCTAAAACCGCCTAGAGATAACCTAACGCCAGCTGACCTTTGCAGTCTACAATACATTGTCACGCACGTGTGACTGTTAAAAATTTATTCAATGTTTTTGGCAAGTGTTCCATACGTGTCACCCCAAACGAGAAGTAGGACGTTAGGTTTTGATATAATAGGACACTTGTGTCGATTTTTATTACTTACACCTACAATATTTATTTCATTGTTTTATTAGTATCAGATTTATTGTCTACTATTGACGTAGATTTTCTCGGTATATATGAATCTGTTGGGCAGAGCATCAATAAAATCTCAAAATAAAAGGCAATGGGCAACGTTATTCGTATTTCCGTCGTAAAAAGGTTATCAGAAATCAGGAATTTTAGTATTACAACGTCATAATCTTATAATAGTACGACTAAAGTTCCACGATAAACGACCTAGGCCTCAAAAAATTGAACTTGGATGAATATTATCTTCGTTTACAGTAAAGAAGCTTTAAATCATAGTTTTTAATTTGTCCACTCACTGACTTTGGTAACAAAAACCATCCTATAACATCGTTATTTTAATATGAAGATCCTAGGTTTCAATATGAAAAAAAGTTTAAATTTAAATCAAAATAAAATTATTTTGCTGCAGTTCTGGACTTGCCAGGTAAATGTTTTGGTACTGCCAGTTTTGGTAGTTTATCCAAATCATTGGTAATGAACCATTTGTTCACTTTTTCAGGAAAGTAAAACAGATCTCCATTTCTGTTAAAGTAAATAAAAGACAGTTGAAGTATTTGATTACCTTTCTGCAAGATTTGTAAAGAAAACCAAACATGTTCAGTACTCTGAAGAGCTTTTGTGCTAATACAATGTAATAAAATTTTAAGACTATTGAAAATTTACTATTGATTTATTTTTCTATTTAATTCAATAGTATGCATTCTATACTGGATCCTGTAGGTTGTCATTCTCATCTTGACGGTTACTCTCATTCAATTATGTATTGTCATTAATGGAGATGTAATTTTCATTAACATCAGATTCAGAATGAATAGCAGACTTTTCTATTTTTTTCACCCGATTCTTAAATAGAAATAACACACTTATGTGTTATTTCTATTAGCTCTCCTCTGCAGTGTTAATCAGGATTCTCTAACTTCTTTTTTCGTTCTTTTTGGATAATGTTCACTTGTACTAAATAATCTGTCTAACTTTTGACTTTCATAAGTGTAAGCTTTGATTAAGGATTGGTCTCCACTGCGCTCCAACTAAATACCGCAGGCGTAGTCGCAAGTGGGCGTACTCGGGCCAGTCTCTAACAATGTGTGACGTTGACGTGCCACATGTTGTTACACTTTGCTAATAATTGAAACTGCAATGCCGGGTTGCGTAGTAAAACTGTATATTCAAATTCAAATTCAAATATTTTTATTCAAAATAGGATGTGAAATCACTTATTGAAAGTCAAAAAAAAAACTACCACCCATTCCAAATTGACAGGCCTGAGAAGAATGGGCGCAACAAACTCAGCGGGCTTTTTTTTTTCATCAAAAGTATGTTTTACAATTAAAGTAACATTGTACAATTAAACTTATTATTTAATAGCCTGAGGGTGGTCGCTCCATTCCCAATCTGTGGTATCATTAAGAAAGTCATTTATGTTATAGTAACCTTTACCACACAAACGTTTTTTAACAATTCTTTTGAATAACGTAACACCTTTGTTTTGAACATTTTCTGGGATCTTGTTGTAAAAGCATATACATCGCCCCACAAAAGACTTACTAACTCGACTAAGCCGAGTAGTAGGCATCATCAGTTTATGTCTGTTCCTGGTGTTAACATTATGGTTATGACAGTTTCTGGCAAATTCACTTATGTGCCTATGAACATACATTACATTATCAAGAATATATTGAGAAGCAACAGTCAAGATGTTAATTTCTTTGAATTTTGCTCTCAATGATTCTCTAGGACCTAGGTTATAAATAGCGCGAATAGCCCTCTTCTGCAGCACAAATATTGTATTAATATCAGCAGCGTTGCCCCATAGCAATATACCATATACATAATACTATGGAAATAACTAAAGTATACTAGTCGCGCCGTGTCTATGTCAGTTAATTTTCTAATTTTTTTAACCGCGTATGCTGCAGAACTAAGTCTGTTCGCCAATCCTTCAATATGGGGGCCCCATTGTAATTTGGAATCTAGAGTTATGCCAAGTAATATAGCAGATTCCACCGGTTCTATCACCTCTCCGTTTAACAAAACATTTGCATTTACATTTTTGACATTTGGTACGGTAAATTTAATGAATTTAGTTTTCTTGCTATTTAACAATAAAAATAATACTAATTAATATAAAAATAATTCTACAAGAAATAAGAAGGAAACTGAGATCACATATCATCAGTATTTTGCATTTTATTAATTTAATTTCAATGTATAATTACACGAAGAGAATAAAGTTCGAAAGAAACAAAATTCGAAAGATGCCATTGAGTGTCAAGATACAACGCACACAAGCATAATAATGAAATAGTTGCCATACTAAAAGAAGCTATTGTTCTTAGGTAGTGCGGTATCTATTTCCTTAACGTAAATAAATAAAGTTACTAACTTAAATTACTGATTTGTTTTTTTTTTCGACTTTGTCGTTACTCTAGACCAGATGCCGTTACTTTGTGTCAATTTTCATAACTTAAACGGATTTACTAATACTTAATCATCTTAATAATAATTATTATTATAATTATAATAATCTATTGAGATTCGCTCACCTATTTCTATCTTGCTGTATCATCGTTAGAGACGTTCTTTTCTCTCGCACACTTTGTCTATAAGTTAGATATGTTGTAAGTTTATTGTCTTTCCCACCTAGCTGTCATGCTGTGAAAAGAAACCTCCAACTGGTATAACCTAACCTAATCTATTTTTAATTAATTTCGACAACTCATCTTCACCATCACCACCCAACTCGTTTTTGATTGGTGTGAAGGAGCTTATTTTTTCCTTAGATAATTTATATGTCTAAATAGACGGCGCACTGTTAGCCTCTATTTTCAGCAACGCACGCACACTAAAACAAAGTGACTGACGTATCTCGAGTTTTAGAGCTGCTGTTGTCCACACTAAAGTAATAAACCTGGTCTGTTGTCAATTAGGATTGCTTATCTTCTTTTTTAAAATAATGCTTTGCCTTACAATCTCGGCTCTATTGTAGATGTATAAATTATCTAAGATTATTTCATATATTTTATATTTGTCTATTACATTATATTTGTATAATTTACAGTTACTTTTATGAGTTATAGTCATATTTTCAGTCAGAGCGTAAGAAAAACGAAAATAATAAAATGCTGTGACGAAATCCCACGCAAAGATTTTGTCGTCATTAGAATGAACGCAAATAGTCAATTAACCTAAATCTAACGAACTTTATGACGATCGTCGTCTTAAGAAGTTGATTGCTGTCTGACATAATGAGTTTCTAACGTGTATATATTATACCACATTATTTTTTTTCTCGGTAGCTGAAATGGTAGCATCATACGGTCAAAAGCGATTCTAGTCACCAAGAATCATTTAAGTAAGTTAGTGACTAATTCATTAGATTGTTTATTGTTTTTTATTTATATTATGCGTAAAGCTGCGTAAAGTGACATAATTGTTTCACTCAATTTGTATTTAAATGCTATGAATAAATATCTTACGTTTCCATACCGCTATGTTTTGACTTTGCAGCGAGAACTCTGGTTACAGAGTTCAGGAGTCAACAACTCCTAAGGGTGCCTCGTGTAGAGAACGCAATTAGGAGATCTTGCGGTTGTTGCATTCTACATACGTAGGTTTACATATAATAATATTTAAATATATTTATTTAAATTATTAAATAATTGTTCGCAGGTGTGTGGAGTGATACCCGCGCGGCCAGTCATATGTCTCCCTGCTCTCCATGTTCTTACGCCTACGACACGACTTACTACAACAACTAAAACCTTATGAAAAAATGTGCCGAAGAACTAGTTGCGTCAGTAACTTTAATTATAAATATATCATTTTCTTAAGGATAGATAGATAGATACAGGATATATTTCCTGAACTTCTGAAAATAATTATAAAACCAAAACACAAAAAAGACAAAAAAATGTGATCCCATCCATGTTTAAACCATTATAATACTCCTCTTCTACTACTTTTGCCAAACATAGAAAATTCTCGATGAGGCCCAAAATGGATTTAGGAAAAACCGCTTGACTCTAAACTCTGGCAACGTATATAAATAAACTATTGAATATATTAAATAATCAAAAATACGCGATCGGAATCTTATTTGACCTGAAGAAAGCATATGAAACTGCGCGGTACAGTTCAGTGGTTTGCTTACTTTCTCAGCAATCGTTCACAGTAACAAAAACAGGTCCAGCAGGTGTGGGACTCAATTCCTCAGGGATCCGTACTCCGATGTGTCCTCTTTCTTATTTACATCAGTGACCTTCCAAAAGTTATTGATGTAGGTACATTGTGTTTGTTTGCAGACAGTTGTGTTCCCTTGTATAAATAGTAGCAAACTCAATGAAAAATGGAAACAAATATAAACAAAGTAAAGGAGTGTTAAGCGATCATAATTTAGAGATCAATTTCAGTACAACTAAATTAATGCAAAACAAAAAATGTACTAGACATAAATTTTACGTATAATAAAACAAAATTAGAATGTGTTCATAATTTCTCTTTGCTGGAAATTAATATTGATTCTGATGTTAATTTTAAATCACATATTTAAAAAAAGGAGTTAAAATTATAGCAATTTAACTAAACTAAACTAAAATAATCTTCAAGTTTAAAAACTCCAAGTTTAAATCAAGCCTCCGCGCACAGGTATGGCTATATAAACTACGGCGTCATGCTGTGGGGCAACAGTGTAGATTAATAAACTTTTTACTATACAGAAAAAACGTATTCGTGTGCTCGCAAATACTAAACAATGTGTAAGTTGCAAACCTCTTTTTCAAAACCTCAATATCCTAGCCATAAATACTGAAACAAAGAAAAAAAAATTGTATTGCAAATAACATTTATTACTTTTACAGTGTGTTAGTTTAATACATAAAAATAAAACAATTTAAAATATAAAAAGCTTATTCAAAGTGGTGTCCATTGGCTGCAATACAGTCCTTTAAACGTAGGGGCAAGTTTTCAATAGAAAGCTCTTTTCATGAGAAAATTCTTCACTGCCAATCGTACAGATTGTTTTCGTAACTCCAAATTATCAAATATTATTATTAAGTTTATATGTATGTTTATATGAATATATCATATTCTCATATTAATTTGATAAACTAAATACAATCTACTTAGTCTGTCCATACTTTGCAGCTTTTTATTATTACAATTCAAAATTAACAAAAGATTACATTTGAATTTGGAATCTGTCATTTTTATATGATTGTACATTGAGTTTTCTCACTTTGGCGCCTAAACATTGTACAATATTTTGTGATATTAAAATTGAGTGAAGTGATAAAGAGAACCGAATCGCTGTGATTGCGTTACACAAAGTAGGTATGGAGCCAAATGCAATTTTTAAAACTCTCCATACGCTTAGTAAATTTTTTGTGTACCGGGCTATTAATTAAAGGCACAATGAGACCCCCTCTGGTTGTGACAGAAAAAGATCTTGTCATCCACGTAGTGTTCATACGAAAAAGGTGGTTAAAGCAGTAATTGACAGAACTCGAAGAAATCCTGTCCGAAATCAAAAGATTTTTTTCTCGGTTGATGAAGATAGTACCTAGAACCATGTAGCGTATTTTAAAAGATGACTTAGGACTTGCAGCCTATAAGCGACGTACTGGTCATTTCTTAACTGATAATTTAAAAAAGAATAGGGTGGTAAAATCGAATCAACTACTTTAGCGGTCCGCAAAGGGAGCTCACAGAAAATTTTTGTTTATGGATGGATTGAGCAACATTTTAACAAACATTATGGCCGTATTTATACTCAAAGCTCCAAGGATTTAATTAAATTCTAAGCCCAATTAGTCAACAGAGTGTAACGTGGACACTATCCGAGTTCAGTGATGGTTTGGTGGGGTGGGGGTTATTAGCTATGAAGGAGTGACTGAGTCATAGTTTTGTGAAAAAGGTATCAAAACATCGGCACAAGTGTATCTAGATGCCATTCCTGAGAAGGCCAAGAATGGTCCTCCCAGCAAGACTCAGCGCCGGGTGATAAAGCTTGATCTACGCAGTCTTGGTTGGAAACGAACTTTTCGGGCTTCATTAGAGCTGAAGACTGGGCATCGTCTAGTCCCGATTTAAATCAGCTGGATCATGATTTATGGTCAGTTTTAGAGAGTACAGCTTGTTCTTAACGGCATGATAATTTGGAGTCCCTAAAACAATCGGTACGATTGGCAGTGAAGAATTTTCCCATCGAAAGATTGCGTGCCTCTATTGATAACTGGCCTCAACGTTTAAAGTACTGTATTGCAGCCAATGGAACACTTTGAAAAAGCTTTTTGTATTTTAAATTGTTTTATATTTATGTATTAAACTAGCAGACTGTTAATGTAATAAATGTTAATTGCAATAGAAAACTTTTTTTTAATTCCTTCAGTATTTATGGCAAACTAGCTATATATACATACTGAAATATTCAACACACAAGCCTTATTACGAGTAGGTACATCGTTCTTCGGCCATAAACCAGAATATAACATACACGTGCATAATAGAATTAATCCTATAAAGGTAAGTTAGTACCTAACTGCAAATTATATGAGAGTAAACAGAGCAATTTCAATTTAACCAGGTAATACATTTTTTGTAACAAGAAAAAATGTTTTTGCCGCTGAAAATCCATTTACATTTTCGGAATAGATAAATGTGTCCCTTATTAAGACGAAATAATTCACAATAATTTATAGCATCAGTTATTTGGTGCATTGTCCTTCCAGTAACTTGTATGATTTTTCCTTTGTCGCCGACATTATTTACAAAAGGTACTAAAGAAGTGGCAAGTACCAATGTAACACAAACTGTTTAATTGCTACCAATATATACGCATAACATTTTGTTTATTTTTAATTGTAACATTATTTATGGCCAGAGTAAGTATGTATACCTAATGACAACCGATCCGTTGCTTATAATATAATTTTTTCATTTCAAAAATCAATCAATATAAGTGCGAACAAGTCTGCCACAGTTTAAGCGCGATAACGAAATAAAAATAAATCTTCATTGAAAATGTCCACATTTTAACAACCGGAAGACTCGAGTAACATTATGATCGTGAACAAAGTGTCACTTTATAACTTCCCAACATTTTCAAGGTTTATCCAGTGTTTAGGTAGCACACAAGCGGTTGCCAGATTCCCTGTGATATCTACTAATGACATAATATTTCCACTGGCAACACAACTTTGACCAAGGACACGTCGCGCTCGCAAGCTCTATTTGTGACCACAGCTATTCCCGAAAGCTTACATTGTTTATTTTCAGCCAGCCACTGTCAACTGGGAAGTACACATCTATTAATGGCTTTTAAAGTTTTGGCACAGATACATGAAAAATACGCAAAATATTCCGCTTATTATAACAAACCTTGATTCAACTACAATTCTAGTTGTACAAACGAGAAGTCCTACCTACCGAAATAGTGAACTGAAATAAATTTGAAGCAGGCGGATGCACAAAACGTACGAACCAAAAACTCCTTTTGAGTATCTTATGACTTATCTTGATGATCGAACTATTTTTTAAAACAGGAGGACCACAGATCTGAAGGCATGTTTTCTACGTGCTGATTGAACGCTATCAAAGCTTTGATTTTGGGGAAAATACAGAAATCACAGGGTAGGTAGGGGCTATGTGCAGGATGTGTGATGTACGTATGTATGTATGGATGTTGTTGTACTTTTTCGGAAGCTAAAAATGACTTAGTTGTGTTGGCCGTGTGTTGCGCCTTGTCATGATGTATGATTAGCCGCTTAACAGTATCCACATTATTTTCGTTAATGGCAGTTGAAGGCCGCCCTTCACAAAATTCGTCATGTAAAGAAACCCGACCTCTCTCAAATTCATCAAACCATCGACTCACGGTGCTCTAGCGAGGTGCTTCTCTCCCAAAAGCATTTTGAAGACGAGCGCCACAGTCTTGCGGAGAGAGAGACCTCTTAAATTCATAAAAATAATCGCTGTAAAATCTTTTCGATTTAATTCCATTTTCGTTGCGTATGTAGAACTTTGATGTGTGTTAAAAACAATTGACAAATGATTTCCCGCCAAATGTTTTTTTTATTACTAAGAAGGTTGCAACGTTTCAAAAAATATAACATTCGAAATAAAAATAGTTCCGATTAGCTAGAAGTGCAAAATTTTTAGTGTGCCTCATGTATAGAAAAAACTTAAAATCCCATAAACATCCAATACATAGATACATACTAAACTTAATCTTATAACCCTGTGAAAATTTCAGCCCTACCTTCAGGCTTTCCAAAGAAGTATCTACATAAATAATAATATGAAAGTTTTTAAGAATGTATGGGTGTCTGGATGTATGGACCTGTATAAATCTCAGCCCTACCTTCTTGCTTTCCATAGATGTATCTACCAATATTATAAACACGAAAGTTTGTTAGAATGTATGGACGTCTGGATGTATGGATTTATTAAAACTTTACAAGAATATAGCTTACATATCAGAATCATACTTACATAACAGATATTTAAAGTAGATAGTCTCTGTCTATACTACATTATTTGAACAAATATTTGGATAGGTAAGAGTTATGACGATGATGATAAACAACCGAGTGCGCGAAGTCGTATTACTGCGGGTAGAGGGGTTATTAATTTTAAACGCCTGCAGTTCCTATTAATTTACATTTTAAATGACTATCAACAAATCGCAAGGTCAAACCTTAAATGAAGCAGACATACATTTAGACATGCCATGTTTTTCCTATGGCCTCTGCGTGACTTACTCACGCGTTTTTAAATCGCAAATTCTACATGTGAATGCTGACTGAAATAAGAGAATTACTATCAACCATCATATGCATACATCCGTACCTATCTATTCTTACAATCATAGCCTTTATAATACCTATTGGTGAAATCATCATAACAATTCTTAGAACAAATTAACATACATTACAAATTACAGTTGTTCGAACACTTAAATCTGGAGAACGGCTGGTCTGATTTTCATGATATTTAATTTGTTGGATTTGCCCCCGTCCCGAATCGCAGAATAATATAAAATCGTTGCAAACTTGACGAAACAAGAAAACACTTTCTCTCATTTAAAATCATTATCACAATTTTCTAGAGGGGTTTCTTTTTTTATGGAAAAGGAGGACTAAAGAGCGTATGGGCCACCTGCTGTTAAGTGATCACCGCCGCCCACATTATCTTGCAACACCAGAGGAATCACAAGAGCATTATCTCAGAGCAGACCTTTATCTCTGGATCTACTAAACCGATTTTGAAAACTCTGTTACCAATAGAAATTAAAAAATTTGTGAGTGTCATATATATAGATAGTATATTTTAACCCAAAAATGAAAATACTTTTTCATAGTAGTTGTATTTGTAAAATACGTCGGAGAAACAAATGGTGAACACTAAAAATAAATTATATGGCAAAACAACGTTTGCCGGGTCAGCTAGTAAACTATAAAAGCATATGTCTATTAGCCATAATTTTAATTTTTTATGCATTGTTTTAGGCATCTCTCTAATATTCTTTTTCTTATTTTTTAATGACCCTAATTTACATAACATTTGTGTTATTTCTATGAAGGGCTGTTCTACAGTATGGCATCAAAAAGCGAGTTAGATCTCTTAATCCTAATATGGAATAGTTCTTTGCTGGTTTAAAAAGTTCACCATGTTTTTTCAATAAACATACTAATTTCTAATATATTTAGACCAGTTAGCGTTAACAGACGGTGCTTTTTGAATATTGGTCTACACGATTCTAGAGGACTGACATTGCATAAAGCTCTTATATATTTTTTTGTGCCAGAAAAACATTTTAAATGTTAGTGCAGTTTCCCCATAGTACTAACCCGTACCGTAAAACTAGCGCAATATAACCGTGGTATGGAGTAAGTACAGCATTAAAGGATACAGTTTGTCTGAGTCTTCTTAAAGCGAAAGCGAAACTTATTTATTTTGCATGCCACTGTATCACATTGAACTTTCCAGTTATAATTGCTATCTAATATAAGGAGAGCAGGGAGGTAATAGCAATAGGCCTGTAGTTTGCCGGATCCGAACTGTCTCCTTTTTTTTGGATCGGATGGACAAGGGCTGACTTCCATGAGTCAGGGACTACGCCTTTTGAATAAGAGTGCCGGAATAAATGCGTTAGCACCGGCGTCAACTCAGAGGTACACGTTCTAAGCACGATTGGACTTTGGAGAAATGCCATCGAGCCCGCTTGACTTCCTGACGTCCAACGAAAACAGAGCTCGCCGAACAGTTTTCTGTCTGAACTGTACTTCAGGCATTGAGCTCTGACACCGCGGGATGGTCGGCGGTGTTTTTCCGTTGTCATCAAGAGTCGAGTTGGAGGCGAAAACAGCGCACAGTAGATCGGCTTTCTCTTTTTCCGTATGGACGGCTGGTTGAAGTTACCAAGAGCAGCTTTCGACAACGACCAGAACTTGCGTGTTGCAGTCGAGTAACTGGAAAGCTACTCGCCGATTTTGACAACGTGCTTCGATTGCGCACGGGCGATTTGCTGCTAAAATAATCTGGAGGCACGGTTATATTTCCTCTTTAGAACTTTGCAGTTCGGATCCTTTGAGCCCAGCTCCGCAACCCAAGTTTGATACGCCTATTTTTTGCAGTCAAATGCTGATTTGACTCCCTACGTAGTCTGTGGTACGTGACCCAAGCCATTCGACATTGTGCCCGTAAAAATCACCCACTACGATTTCAGCGGAGAGGATCTATGCAAGCAGGTCGTCAATTGCCGCTTGAACACAGCCCATGAGATGATCGGTTTCTGCGTTACCTCTATGGGACCTGTAGACACACGCATAGATGCGGACGCGGTCCTCTAAATCTACGCGGAGTCAGAGAGTAGACAGGTCCCTACCCTCAAAATTGCCGAGACGTGATAGCAGATATCCTCCCTAACGTACAAACATACCCCGGCATAAGGCAAAAAATTATGCTCAATTTTGTAGAGGGGTACGTTAAATATGACGTATCACTAGGTCGAGATAACTGCGTCTCCGTAAGGAAACACAAGGCTGCGCCGTCCGAGTGAATTCCCCTGATGTTACAAAAGTCCACATTAAGCGTGGAGCGGGGTGCCGTGGTGTTGCTGCCCTGATTGTCCTTTGATATGCGTGGTACTGTGCCCTCCCCAGAATACGAGGGGCAGCCCGGGCAAGAATGCTCGGGGAGGGGTACCATCCTGGGGTACTATCTCTTTAAGAAATCCTTTCATAATCTTTGGGGGAGGGGGGAAGGCCACTGGTCCTCGACACTAACCCATGCGAAAAATAGCGGCACTAGGCCGCTACTTCACGCCGGTATTCTGTGCGAGTGTGGTAAGTAACCCGGACGAGTCTGGCTCGATTATGCTGATGTTATAAAATGGCAGCGTCACTCTCCCACTTTTAAAAAACCCTTAGTCACCTCTTACGACACCCTTGGGCCTGGGATTCCCCTGCTCTTTTTACGCCACGGGGAAGCACAGGGCAAAACATTTTATTAGATTGGTTATCGCTTTGTTTATTTTATATGATATTACTTTGTGCGTAGGCCAAAAAATTGTTGAATATTATATTATTATATCACGAGAAAGAGGAGGCAGCATAAAACATAGCCAGATATCATCGTCCACCTAAAAGTACTTTAAGTGAAATTTATTAAACCGTGCAACAAACTAAACTAATAATGACACGTGTCCTACAACCTATCGCTACAATGGGTATGTCCTAATTTTACCACATCGTATTTTAGCCAAGGAGAAGTTGGAGATCAAGCAAGCCCTCTCGACCAAAAATCGTCTTTCTTCAAAATGCAAAAGCAATTAAGCAGTAAGTTTATTATTTTCTTAAGTTTATTTTTTTTACTATTTTATTCCATAGATATATTTCTTAATAACTACCGTCGAAGCTAAAATATCCAGCAAGTGGAATTCTTGTACAATATTCGTGACGGAAAATAAATAGTTTTCAGATCTATTTCGGCCTAACAATGAATCATTTTTAGTTCGAGGAGAAAGCATTGATGGCAAGTGTTGATAGAGCGTCTCAAGATCGTTTGCGATGTTGGCTTAACAATTGTAACGAAACTAATAAATCGTCAATTGAGTTCATAAAGTATTTATAATATAGCTCTGACTATCTGGGACCTTCGTAGCTCTTTGTGGGTTGCCAGATACTAGATTACATCTACCCATGACGCCTTTGATCTGTCTCCACCAAGTAGCCCTTGTTGCTTTTAAATAACATTTTATCAGAGCAAATGTGAGACAGCTTCTTGGTTTATATAGCAAGGAGTGCAATAATAATTCTTTATTTATACCGTGCCTCCTATATAATGTTTATTTGGTATTGGAAGCTATTCCCAATTTCATAAGCTTTTGCTTGGAGCTCATATATGCTACGTACATAATGTATTTCTTATAACAGGAGCAATTTGGCATTGTATATTCTGTCGAACATCATTTAGTAAAAAAGTATTAAATTGACATAAAAAACAGACAAATTTTGTTTGAATTCTCAAATTCGTATGAGTATTGCCTTTTATCTCTCTATGTTCATAGATAGATTGAAGGCAATACGTATCTCATATCAGCCGGACGTCCACTGCTAGACAAAGGCCTCCCCCCAAAGACAAAAGTTGTAAAAGTAAAATAGAGTTCGGGATGACCTGATGCTACTCACGTTATTCCATCATTAGGTATACAATACACTTCACAGATTCAAAGAATATCCGTTTTTCAATGAACCTCAACCATGAACAAAACAATCTATACCTACTTCAAAAAAAAGGAGATATCCAATTTTATGGCTTGCCGTAATCTGGAAACAATTAATGGATATAATTGTTTATCGAACTATTCCAAAAAGACGGCAATGACGTACGGTAGTGACGGCAGAGTCTTATTCCTATTCCTTGGAATTATGGTGCTTTTACTAACCACATATTGTATTATTGCCACAGAATAATGGTGCATTTGTGTATTCATTGTAATAACTATTTATTTAATTATTGATTTAAGCTAAACCGCTACATACAAACCGTGATTTTGGTAAAATTTTTGCTAGAGCTATAATGAAAAATTTGACCACTTCTAAAGTAAGGCGCATAGAAAAGTTTATTATTATTATGATGACCTTGCTACCACTATAAAATTTAACTATGATCGAAAGATATTAGAAAGACCCGACACAGTGCTATTTATATACCATAAGCAAGAACAGATGTTGTTGTAATCTGAATACGTGCAATGTTGATTGCTTGCACAGCACGACATGTTGTTTTATGTGTTCACAAAAACATTTAAGAATAAAATGCTCCTGATACCGTTAAAACCGTCTTGGCAGTGGTCAAGTCAATAGCTTTTTTATGTGTTTAAAGTGGCGACTGATTCATTTCACGTCCATAATGCTTTTCAGCGCTTTTGTTCTGCACGATACTGAAAGTTTTATTGCTAAAGAGTACTTTTCTCGTAATTTGTTTGATGTAAAGATAATTAGTACAGATAACCCAAGGTTAATTATTTGGCCATTATTTAATTTATTTTTAAATTAAGTGAAATAAATGGCATCGAAAATAGTACACTGAATCCTCTGTTGACATTGTCAGCAAAAACGTAAACAACTGACGAATTTCACACAAATTTTAAAGGTCACTTTCTCATCTATCCGAAGTTGAATTGTAAATCAGCACTGAATTAGAAGTCCATGCAAAGGCTTTCTATACCTACGTCATGGTGATTTTCATCCAGCTTAATTTTTTACGTGCATACTTTAATATATTTTATGGCATTAGGCGTAATAAGCGTCACCTGATAGTTAGTGGTCACCAATGGTCTCGTGGAACACCAGATGAATTCAAGCATTACCTTACTTTTAAGGTAGTAAGAAATGAACACGCTTTCTTGAAGGTATCCAGGTCTGGTGACCTGGAGTCACACCAGACTTGAAATACTGACTAATGATGTTCATTACTTAGTTTAATTATACCTGGAAGAAAACTTGCCCGGAAACCGAACTATTGAGGGACGGGAACATCCAGATGATAAGGATGACAAATTTTATGGCGTATGGTGCGCTGTTTGCATTCGGTGATGGGAATCAGGTCTTCAGAACATTCTCCGTCATAAATGCAGCACGTTACCCTGACAATTCTAGCAGCTCTGCGACGCTCGCGATCCAATGATTCGAGCTGATGCTAGGGTGCACTAGAACAGAGATGAGAACTGTGACATAGTTGGTAGTTATTTACTGTCTGCGGCCAATATATTTCGCATTATTACTGCTATAAACATGTTAGTCTATTATCAATTCATTTTGATATCTAATTCATATGCAACGTATGTTCGAAGTCTGTATTTTCTTAAGTTTTTCTTAATTTAATTCACTAAGAGTTTTGCTATAAAATAACAATGATTTAAACTGTTTATAATCATACGACGTTACAAAACAAAGAACGTTAAAATAACCAACAATATTATATACTCGATACTATTAAGAGTATAATAAAAAACATAGTAATACAATAAAGTTGCACTGAAAATTGAAGTGCACTGGTATTTACGAGTTGTATCCGTTGGTAATAAAGCCGTAATTACACAGGCGAGCTGTGGCACGCCCGCTAGAGACGGTAAAGCCGCCGTAAACTCTACCTCGAGCTGTTAATTATAATGACGTTTACAATTTCTACTACGTATACTGGACCGTGAATAGATTCATATGAAAATCGTAATTTGGAGGAAAATTAAACATAGTTCACGGTAACATATATATAGAGGTTCACAAACGTTTATACGTGAAATTATTTATTTAGATAAAAAAATATGGCAGCATACACAAACAGGACTCAGTACACTATTAATGCATAAGTACTTAGCAAAGAACCTATCAAAAAAAAGGTACAAGATAAATAATTCATTAAATAACTTATTTTTACCATAACACGTCTGTAGTCCCTATCATACTAGATCATAAAAAGTTTTAGTGTAATTCTACTTCTGGTCACAGCAATATCTAAATTAGACATTAAGAGCCATTTGTTAATCATATCTTGAAGTGCTAGGCCTCGAATGAGAAAAACATCTCCCTATTTGCGTTGATTATATTATCAGAATCAAGTATCAATATATATATCAAGTATCAATTTATTAATCTATCTATCAATCTATGAAATTATGCAAAAATAATAGAATAGTCAAACGTCAAATACTTTACGTTTAAAGCACAAACCTGACCAAGATCCGATTATAAGGATCTTGTTTCTATAGACAATATAATTTTGTTACCAACGGAATCCTTAATTTTTAAGTTATTCTACTAATAATTAAATATTAGTACAATCGATATACCAACAAAATTTAATTTATAATAATTTAATTAAATTTGCAATTATTAGAATGATGATATGAAAACACTAGCCCTGAAATAAATTTATAAAAATATGGAGTGAAAACTGATTTTCTTTACACAAACTGTCTTTAGACTCGCTAAACACTTATTTCGTGGGTAATAAGACTGTGGCGTTTCGTTCGTTTTATTATTACGTACTTTTTATTATCCTTGTCTTAATGAAGTTTTTGCTTCTGTCGGGTCCACACATCTTTTTTTTTTCGTTCAGCTGGCGCCTAAAAAGAGCCATAGCAAGAGACTAATACAGCAGACCGAAGAAAAATTATGTCAGGCTAGATTGAAATAGTAAATAATAATTGATATTTGTTTCTAGCCTTATAAAAAAAACAGGTAGACTAAAAGCAGATTAATAATATAATTGTTATAATTAATTATTAATATGTTCAAAGTTTCTTTTACTTTCAACAATTCCTGCTCGTTATAGTGGACATTTGAAACAATATATAAACGCCAACCGATTTACTGTGTCGCAATGTTACAACAAAAATTATAAAAATGTTTTAAATTTATTTTTAGAATATGTCAATATGATATATTTAAATATAATGATAACACCGACGCATTAATTACAGCTATAACTGCCCAATGATTTAAAGGCGCATTGACGCACATAAAAACATATTATATTATATATAGACGGTGTTGGCAACAGTTTATTTTATCTCTACCATGATTCGATGCTGTCGTATTGGTCCATTATGTGCTCACGTCACGGTTGTTACATCACTATTATATATTATCAGTTGACGTAGAGTCTATTTTTATTTTTTATTTGTGCGTCAAAATATGGATGATATTTTAAGTATCTACCCAAGTATCTATCTCTGTTGAGGTAATTATTGTAAGTGTCTAGCTTAAAGGTGGGCTCTCACTTGTGAAATAAAATCTGACAAAACTTCGAGAATCGTGACATTTCTACAAAAGATGTCACGCTAAATGTGGACGATCAGCGTGACATCGCTACGTTACAGTGAGATTCTCTACGCGCACTCATTTTGACAGCAGAAGATGTGAGTTTGGCATTGGTAGAGGGAATTTCACCTCTTCTCTACTCCGCATTTTGATCTACAGGACCCTGGTTGATGGTTAACGCTTGATGCACGCGGGACACGATCACAACTGTGGACGTGTACCGTTCACGGGAAAACAACTATAAACTTTTGAAGAAAACCGACTTTTGAGGGTTCGGCTCGTGACCATGTCATGTGAAATATTTGACGTATATAATACGAAACATTAATCCACTTGCTTTTGCCGTCATTCTTTGTATTAATCTAGTAAGGATGATATCTAAGATTGTGGGTATCATACGAAGGTGAATTCGGCGTTAGGAATCAGGTCATATAGCTGTTCAAAAAAACACTCCCCGCTATAAATGCATTAATACACACAGTGCACTCTACGCAACACCAAGTGATCAGGCCGTTCACAAAGCTCTGACAATTGGAGCTCTGCATTTCACGTGGTCAAACGAACCTGAGCTTTGTAGAGAACTATAATTTGGGCCGGCTTGAAGTATTGCCTTGCTCTATTAATTATTATAGGTATTTAGTTCTAAGCCAATTTGGCTTTGCCATCCAGGTGACCGCGGAATTGGCAATCGTCTCAGTAGTCCGATTAGGTGAGGCACTCAGAGAGTGTTTTGGAAGAGCTACTACAACTATACGTTACAACTATACGATACAACTTATTGATACGACAAAAGGGTTTCTTATTAGTTAACACACAAACTTTTTCCTTCAGATTAATGTTTGCAACGACAACTTCGCACAGCCACTTTGTTGAATCAATTATGGGCTGCAGTTGTCCCGAACCGATACGACTTAGGGACCTTCAAGATAAGAGCATACTCACCACCCTTAAGGTTTGCATCTGGTTTTTCGTGTACATGGGTGGTTGCCACACCACTTTCCATCATGTGAGTCTCTCTTATATTAAAAAGAGTTCATTTTAACCCACTCCACGACGTAAGAAGATACAAATTTTTTCTTGCTTGCCCATCTTCGGCTTGGACTATAAGTTATAGAATACAATAAAAGAAAATCATTTTCATATGTTTATGGGAATAAAATCTTAGTGTAGGTCACACTTAAATTTTGCTTCTCATCAGCTAACATCAGTTTGTTACCACTGAAATAGAATCATTAGAAACCATAGATCAATAATGTTGGCGACACTCAAACGCCACAATGGTCACAACATCTCTTGGACGGAGCATTCCTCACCTGTCGCGTCCATCACTCTATGATGAAACTGCTACCAGATTATTCAACCTACCAATCTAATTATTACATAAATTCAACAGTGAATAGGTTTTTACAAAATTGACTGAATGGATTCTTTTTATAGCAATAAAATCACTTATACTTCTTCGAATAGAAATATTTTCGTTATCCTATTTATCCCAGTGAACTAACACATTTATTAATTTTAGAAAATGCACTATAAAATTGCTTATCACTTGATGAACGTCTTGTGGTCATATTATTGGAATATCATATTGATGGAAACAAAACTCTGGAAAGCTGTTTGAATAATTTGACTGCCGGAAAGAGACGCATTTATTAAACTCTGTTGGATGTTATTAATAAATGTTGTACATTAAAATAAGTACTTATAAAATACTCAATTTTACTCGCAAAATATTGTTTAACTATTCAAAAGATTGTTTAAAACTATATTTCCATACTTAATAAGATTATATGAAGTTAAAACTATCAGTACGAGGAAGTGTACCGAGAATACTGGCAGCATTTCCGCTTTGGATAGCTAGGCTAATCCGTTGACCGAAATAGCTGCCAGCGCTTGGGCTTCCAGTAGCCATATTGATTCGCGTAGATAGTTCTTTGTGTATTCTCTGCGCCTCTGGGCTCCACGGGTCAAGTGTCTCCAAAAGGCACAAAGATTGACTGAGACCAACATATTTTCAGTGTTTGCTGTCTGCGATTGAAATTTTGAAACCATGAATAAAGGCAAATATAGGCAATACTGACACATATTAAACATGCAAAAAGATTTCATATTTCAAAATCCTTTCGATACTTTAGCAAGGTATTCTAAGTTACGATGTGAATTATTTCTACATTTTCCGTTAATATTCTTTAAAAATGCATTCTCTGCGAAGCCGTATCTTTAGAAATAATTTTATGATGGAATATTGCCAACACACTTCTTTTTAAATTAATTATTGTTTTACGTGCTTTAAAGTATTCTATTATAACAACATTCATACGCCGCGGTAAAATCTATTCTCGACCCAACGCAAATTTACGAGCGTTTGATTTGACTCTGATCTTTAGATGAGAAACAAGATAATTCACTCATATTTTCATTATCAACCATTATTGTGATTCACTTTTACTTCAGCTCTGCGCCATATTCTACATATATAGGCTGCTTAGACGAATTAATCACTTGACACAAAACCCAAATAGAATATAAGGAAACCCCTTAGGAAACCTGATCGACCAATATTCGCGGGCTTAGGGTGGACTACAATTGTGAAGTTCACTCAGTGCCTACAGGCACCTACAGGATTCAGGTTAAACAGCTCTTCAGAACACTCCCTGTGATAAATGCGGTAGGAGACACACAATGAAGCGACATCTCTACGCAACGACAAGTGATCGTTGCTTTACGTTGCACACGGTCAAATAGGTCGAGCTGATACTGTGCTTTTCATTCCTTTTTTTTGTGACGTCGTTCACGTTTGGAATTTGCTTATGAAACTTTCATCACCCCGGTTAAGTTCAAAAGGGGTTAAGTTAAATTCAAAGAGAATTCTTAAAAATTAAGTTTTGGAAAGACAACGAAATTTATTTATTAACATCTTGGAAGAATTAACCACTGGACGGCGTTGTTTCTATCGAAATAAAACTTATATTTTTACGAAACAAAATTGTGTTTGCTTCTTGCCCCTAATCTCGGTATGTTTAGTGTTATTTTGCTCAGAATTTTGGGTGTATCTAGCATGTTGTTTAAAACTTTATATAAAAACGTGTGGTCAAGCATACGACGTCTCTCAGATAGCTTATTCATTTTAAGAAACTTTAATCTTTTTTTATAGTTGCTTCTGTTGCTTATATTTCTATTGATAAAACATGGATTAATTCGTTGAATGCGATCCCTGTGGACAGAATACTGAGGGTTCCAGATAACGCTACCGAATTCAAGTGTGCTGCGGATCAAGGAATTAAATAACTAACACAATTTTAGGTTTTGATTTCTTAAAACATTTAGTTGCTCGTTTTATGAACCCTAACATTCTGGAAGCCTTACTTATATTATTATAATGTGGTATAAAGGTGGGTTTCATATCTAGCGTTATCCCTAAGTCTCTCACCTCAGTGACCTTCACCAGTTGTTCATCATTAATAACGTAAGTTGTGGATAGAGGATCCTTTCTTTTGGTAAATGTTATATGGTAACATTTAGACGCGTTCAAGCACATTTTATTTAAATTACACGACATCTCAACAAGCGTTATATCACTTTGTAATAATGCCATATCTATAATATGATGTGATGCAAGAATGGGACAGAGGAGAGATTCAAAAATCTTTCAGTATGGAAATAGGTCTGTAGATTATAACTTTATTTGTCTCGCCTTTTTTGTATACTGGTATCATTCGGGATTTTTTCCTTTCAGAGGGAAAGGTACCTATTTGAAGCGATCTGTTAATAAATATTTTTAAGGGAAGGGCTAGAGAAGATAATCATCTTTTAATAAATAAAGGTGAAATATTTACCTGACCTGATCCTTTATAAATATTTAAGCTTTTAATTTTATGAATTATAATTTTCTCAGTAATTCTAATGCCACAGAGTGGTATGATATTATTTTTATATATTGTGCCTTGTATGTCACTGCTATTAAAATCCGAGTCATTTGAGTATACTGAACTGAATTGTTCCGCAAAAATTAGCTATTTCTTCACCATCCACGGCTATTTTAGTATCACGGTGCATTTCAATGGGCAAATCACCAATAATTATGACATCATCAAGGGAATCAACAGCATTACTAGCATGATTAAAGAAGCACTGCACTTCGTTTATCTTGAGGGGAGGAGGTAGATATACAACGCCAAGCCTATGAGAATGACCGTTCATGTGTAAGTTTAAAGATATCCATAGATATTCATTCTTAGTTTCCCAGATGACGTCTAGTGTCAAACATTTTCTTGATTGCGATTAATACTCCATCTCATAATGATCACAGACCTCGGTTTTCCATTTTTCGGATTAAGTTTTACAACCCTAATCCTCAATTTTGGCAGAAACAACTTCACTTATTCTTAAGAGAGTTTTTGCAAGGTCTTCATTTCTAAATTCTGGTAGACCATGGATTTCGACATTCGACTCCCTAGAATATTGTTCCTAACTAGAAAACCTGTAAGACATTTCACTAACATTTTTCTCGAACGAAGAAGTACTAGATAATAGTTCTTTGACCTCAGAGTCGCGAGAGTCTTTTCCACTAGTAATTTCATTTCTTCATATCTACTGGTAGCAAATTGCACAGCTGCTTTTATAGCCGATATTTCATCCTTTAAAGGTGATATTTCAGATGATATAATCTCACGTAAAATTCCAGGGTTCTCAGCCTTCAGCGTGCACGAGTTCGGCACGTCCAAACGCGCGGGGCTCCTCACCCGAGGCCGGTGCTAACGTACTGTGTTCATCATCACCTTTATTGACATCTCCGCTTAAAACACTACTCTAACCGCGGATGGGGGTTTCACTGTTATCTCCAGTTCTTTTCAAAGCAACTTTGCAAGTTGGACATTTCCACGACGTGTTACTGTTCTTTGAAAGTTTTTTAAAATTAGAAGATGCAATGTTCACGCAGGAATAATGAAATAAGTACGCACAATTTTTACAGCGCATACTTTCGTTTGGTAGCACTATTGTTCTACAGCCCTCGCAGGTATCCATATTGATAAGAATAATGAATAAATATAACTGTACGGCAACTAAATATACTAACTACGCGATAAGTCCAAAAATTAACCTTAGCGTTAATATTGAGGGTGTTCGGAAAATTATAATTGAAATAATTTTGTCTATTTGATTGAAATTACTTATTATAAACTTTTATTTACACTGTTTATTTATTAATTACACAGAACGAACACTTCCCTTTATAAAAAACACAAGGTAACTATTTCAATATAATTGATACTTTATACTCGATACTTTAACAAGCCGTGTGTTACGTATGGCGCCCGACGAAATGTTTTTTGAAAATTCAACAATTTGACAATTCTGCTTAAACTTGTAATTAATATTATTTATTAATATTATATTTTTATATTAAATTTTTACTAACAGTAATCAAAAGCTCAATCCTTTAGGGTAATCAAATCAAAATCACTCTATTCATGCAGGTCAAGGATATGACCTTTCTTTTTATTCCGCCGCCTTTGAGGGTTGAGCTTATTAAAATAAGAAGAAGTGGCAAGAAACTCATTGTGACAATCACTCAGTAAATTTCAGTTACAATATATGTAAAGTGATGCAGTAATAATACTCAAATTACAAATACTCAAAAAAAAAATAATACGTAAAACAAGAGTTATTGAGTACAGTCACGGCCGACTACTACTGTATCAACAATAATAGTAGGCCATGGTACAGTAGATGCATCAATCCACACACACTGTAAATAAATAAAGGTATTTAGCGACCATTTTATTAGCAATTATAAACAATATAATTTTAAACCTTGAAGCAGAGTTTCCGGCTACAGGATTTTTTTTATGAAAATAAGGGACGAGACGATTAGGACGTCCAGCTGATGGTAATTGATACGCCCTGCCCATTAAAATGCAATGCCACTCAGGATTCTTGAAAAACCCCAAAAAATTCTGAGGGGCACTACAACTGCGCTCGTCACCTTGAGACATAAGATGTTAAGTCTCATTTGGACAGTAATTTCACTAGCTACGGCGCCCTTCAGATCAAAACACAGTAATGCTTACACATAACTGCTACACGGTGGAAATAGGCGCCGTTGTGGTACCCATAATCTAGCCGGCACCCTGTGCAAAGAAGCCTACCACTGGTAGGATCATCCTGCCATGCTATGGTAGTTACGTTACGTTAGTACGTCAACCGTTAGAAATAGTTCTACGACTACCCGGACCGTATTTTCACGGATCGGATTCGGATCGGACGTAGTGCGAAAGCGCTCTGACGATTACGTCTTGGCGTGCGTTAAGGGTATTTTATTATGATTCACCCCTAAATATCTAGTTAAAAATATTTTGACAATTTTTTTTAATTTTATTTTAATATGATTCAGCATTAAAAAATACATACCACTTCAAATTTTCACCCACCTACGATCAACACCTATTATTGTATCGTGATCTTTATATTATTCTGTTCCATCCCCAGAAACCCTATTTCTGTGGATGGAACAGAATAATTTTATGTACGATTTAATAATATTTGGTAGTTCTGAGAATCGGTCGTCATCTATTTTTTATACCCCAAAAATTTTAATTATTGAATATTTTCTTATTACTTTATAGTGCAATACAACGTTTGCTGGGTCAGCTAGTATTATATAAATATTTTATACACCACTTAATGAAAGTCGAAAACTAGCACCCATTAGAAAAAGTATACCTCAGAAGTGAAAATAAGGGGCGCAAGAAACTCACGGGCTTCTTTTTTCATAAAATATATGGTTACAATGTAATATACGTACAATAAGACTTATTTTTTACTAGCCTGAGTGCAGTGGCTTCATTCCCAATCTGTGGTATCTTTAAGAAGGTCATTTAGGTATGTTATAGTTACCTTTAAAACACATACGTTTTTAAATAATCCTTTTGGTTTTCCTAATAAATCTGTATTGAAGATTAACTGAGATTTTTTTTGTTTTATTTATTAAGCTTATTTTTATGATACTTAAGTACTTTTTAGACACTTTATAAGCAAATTATAAGCACTGTTATTGTTATGGCATGATGTGTTCTTCTACAATTTGTAGTACATACAAATGTAAAAAGATATAAGGCATCTGTTAGATGTAAGTTAATAATAACTACAACTTTTGGTGATCCACACAAATAAATAAATAAATGTCTGACCCTGCAGGTATTAACAGTGTGATATGAACAAGTTTCAAAGATGTTACAAAAGCAATTTGGTTGTATTCTAAGGGTGCAAAGAATAGTACATTCTTAAAGGAACTAGGCCATTGAGAATTTGAGAGAATGAAAAGGCGATGATAAAGAAAATTATTACTCGAACAATCAAATTCCTGATTCCGACTGATCTTTATTTAACATCCGGTGTAACAACTGACATTTACAAATATTAGTATCGAACAAATTGTTTCAACATCAAAGAAGTTCATCACGTGCAAGTTTAATAGTTTTCTAAAAGTAACCGCGGTATAAATCAGTTTTACTCTGAATTAAAAAGATTTATGAATGCTATCGTTTCGTGAAATCGTAGCCTAATTAATGCATCGCTTCGATCTTTACATTAACATTTTAACATAACGGATAAATAATATGACTGTCTTGAATAAACTGTCTTTGGTTTTTGCCACCTTTATAAACATATAAATATACATACATATATAACATCGTAGAGCTTCCGCAGATGAAGCAGTGCCCTGTGAATGGCTGGATCACTTGGCGTTAAGTAGAAACGTCGCTTCATTGTATGTTTTCTACTGCATTTATAACGGGGAGTGTTCCGAAAAGCTGTTTGACCTGATTCCTGAAGCCAAATTCCACGTTCTACTGACAATCCTCAAAGTATCATCTCCACCAGCGAAAGCGTGTACACTTTTCAGGCCAGTGACAGCGGCATTACACAACCACGTGTTTTGCTCGGAACTTCTTGCCTCGCGTAGCCACTTTGTATAATCTCAACCGATACGACTCTGGTAACCTCTACATAGAGCATAAAGGCCAGCAACACATTTCTTGTCCTCTCAGTCTGCAGTTGTCCATGGACGGTTGTCTCACCACTTCCACCCCCATGCCCGTTGCATTCGCAACTAAAGGTTTTATCTCAATAAAATGTTTAAGTAGGGATAACAGAGAGAGTTGTCGTCCTGAAACATTCCAAAAAAGTTAGAAACTGATCGTATAAACTTCAGGTTGTTATTTCCTAACTCTTCCATCCGTTGCTCTATTCTTAGTTGATCAGAATTTGCAATGTATATTGTTTGGTAACGTGCAATCTAATTTCAACTTTGATAATCGGACATCCGAAATTGCCATCTATCGCTGCTGTGCCTCGACGCTGATTTGAAGCCGGGAGCCTGACGATGACGTTGGAGACGACCACTCGGGTGACGCATGTGTGGGCGCCGAATATTTCCCCGCACCTACCCTCTTTAGCTTACAACCGCTGTACAAAATGGTGCTGTCAGTGTTTAGTGTGTCATGCCATATTGACCTAGAAACGCTCCTTTATAGAACACACACTTTTTATCCGGCCAATCATCAGTTCTGATAAATATTTTCTATGCCGAACCCTTGTAGCCCATTATAAAAGCAGAAAAATAAATCAATTTTAACAGAGTATAATTTAGTACTGTTTACATTGTAATTCAATTCGTTTGCGCAAACAGAAGTTTCAATTTGAAACCCTTGTCACACGGTCTGTTGCTCCAAAATCGTATCACTCATTCTAAGTATAAAAATAACATTTGGATAATATCAGCTGTAGCTATATGAACATTGTTTTGTTATTCGGTAGATTTCTCGTGACAGGCATCGTCATGCTCGCTTAAATGCCTCTGCTTGTGGCGGTGACGTGGAGCGGGTCGTTCCCTTCCCTAAAATATGGTCGAGGGAGGCGATGGATGGTCCATGCGTCATGCTCGTGAACGGGTGCTACTCGTGGTGGCTGGATGATCTTGTTACCGGAGGTCTACTTGATGTGTTTTTTATTATTATTATTTCCTTAAAAGTTAAAGTTAATATATATTTTTTTTATGAAATGCTCACATAATGCCTCTATTTATTTACGGTATGTGTTGATTGATGCATCTACTAAACTTAATAACTCTTGTGTTTATATGTATTAATTTTTTTTTTTTCTTTTTTTGACTTTCTCGTGTAAGCCTTTCAGTTTTTGACATTTGAGTATTTTTGTTGGGTCACTTTGCATATATTGTAATTGAAATGATTTGTAAAACAATTAAAATGTAAATCTTGACTTAAAAGAGTGGCAATGAGTTTCTTGCTACTTCTTCTCATTAGCTCAACCCTTTACGAAGTAGCGGTAAATTCAATACGAAAAAAATTTTTTTTTGACATTCATAAGTCATTTCCGTGACCTACATGAATAAAGTGTTTTTGAATTTGAATATACAGAGTAATTGAGTCTCCGGATCTGTGCGAAGTTAACGATTTTTTAAGGTCAGATTTTTATGAGATGATCTTTGTTTCAACAACTGAGAAGGAAGATGAGAAAATTTCACCAGTAAATCAATAAGTTACTGATGATCAAACAAGAAGATGTAGTCATATGTATTTTATAATATTAAAGTAATGTTCTTACATATTATTTCCGTTTAAAATCACGAAATTGTTAAAACCACTTAAAACAAATACCTCTTCTTATATAATAAATAAATCGAAAAATAAATGTCATAGGGTTATTGGTGTCCTAAAAATAAGTAGGTTGGCTATAACATTAACTTTCCTTCAATAATATTTGTGTGATCACTCCTTAGAGTAAAGTAAATTTCTAGTCATACATACAAGATAATAAGAAGGCAGTAAGGGTCACTTGATATTGTGTGATCACCGCCGCCTTCCTTCTTCTGCAAGACTACAGGAATCACAAGAGCGTTGCCAGCCTTTTTGGAAGGTGTACGTGCTTTTTTTAATGTTTTTGTCTTGGAAACACAAGGAGGTTTATTCCAGTTCAGTTGAACATGGCAATAAGTTCACTGAAAACCGCACTGTAGAGGGATGCCACACATCCAGACCGTGAGGATGATAATATGTATGTGGCGTGTCGTTCAAACGTGAAGCTTGTCGGCAGGACTCCGAACAAAGAGCTGTTTATAACACTCCCCGTGATATATGCTGTAGAAGACACACAATGAATCTACCTCTCTTCGCAACGCCAAATATTGATCTAGTCGTTCACAGAGCACTGGATTGTCGACAATTCGAGCAGCTCAGTGTTACGCGCACTCAAATGGTTCGAGCTGATACTGAACCAGGCCAAAAAACCAGACCAGATATGACAGCAACACTCCATAGGTGGCTTAACCTGCGCATTCCTGCATAGAGCTCTGACACATGTTCGGCAGTGTCTTTCCATTGTTGTTAAGAGTCGAGTTGGAGGTGTGATGCTGGAATGGATGGAATGGCTGGCTGAAGTTACCAAGAGCAGCTTTCGACAACGACCAGAACTTGCTTGTTCCAGACGGGTAACTGCCAAAGCTGCTCGCTGATTTTTACGACATGCTTAGATATTGCACGGGCGATTTTCCGCTTTATTCTTCTAGAATAAAGCGAACAAGTGGACTTAAAGTAAACAAAATAACTGCCAGCTTGTGTGTTTCCTGTAGCCCTATTGGGATGCGTTGATAATACTTTGTATAAACAAATCGCCTAAGGCCATACGGGAATTGTTATCAAATGGCACAAAAATGAGTCTCATCGAGACACTTTGAATAGCTTCCGTTAACATTGCTTCACTCCGAGCACCCAGAATAGATTGAAAATTCAAGACAAACGACCAGTTGCATAATTAAAACTATTTCATATCAATCAAACGACAGAAAGCAAGAGCATATTAATTAACACCCACATAGTTGATGAACCGATACTACAACGCGGTAACATGTACGTAAAAATACACATCCCAAGGCAGATGTAGAGATATGGACTTAGTTTTCTATTCAGTATCTCATTCATACTGAAATCTCGACTTAATTTACATTGCGCAAAACCACAAATTAGCATAAAGTTAGTTTTGTGAGCGAATATGAGTGGGTTTGGCTATTTGGCTGAAAGCCAGGATTCACCTGCTGTGTGTAAAACGATAAAAGATGATTATTATTTACAACTATTTCTAGCAGACGTAAGAATACCAAATCTATATGATTAAATCAATCTACCATTACACAGAAATCATTCATGCTAAGTATTTATGAATAATCATTGCGCAGATCTTTTTATTGGTTTCCGTTTTGTTTGTTTTTTTTACACTGTTATTTTCTTTATTTCTATTGTTGAAATTTGTGTTACAGTAATCAAAAATGCTTGATTAGTTTGGGTATTTATTATTATTAGCTCACTGCTGGATAACATCCACCTGATAGAGAGCTAGGTAATCCTAAAAGTATTTCTGTAAATTCAATGTTAAAATTAAATTTAAATAAGGTGTTTTTATAAAATACACGCATAATTATATTACAAAAGCGTTTCTGGTTTTTGGTTATGGTTAGGTATGGCCGCTTAGCAACTAGCTTAAAATTTTGTGAGTCAAATGAAATCTCCGCATCTTTGCTTCCATTAGAGATTAATAGTGATCATGACAGACACGTCGTGTGCAGCGCAAGAACGCAATGGCTTAGACAATAGGTATCTGCCAACATTGAGGCCACTCAGCTCGTGCCAAGCGAACCTACGCTCGTGTAGCGTCTGGTAATCATCTCAAATACACGCCGGTACAGCTTGCTTCCTTGCGCTTGGGTCCCATGCATGCATCTACTGAAGAATTATTCAAAGGCAAAGTCAAAAATCGTTAATGTTAAGTTAAGTTAATGTTAAGGTTATACACATTTTCAGATATTGAACACCACACAAAAAGGGTGATGAGAAAATTAAAAGAAACTTATTTATTCTTTCAAATCAATAGAAATGTACTGTAATTTAAAACATATATTTCATAGTAGGTATGTAAGTTTTTGTAATAAAAATACTCAATGAACATAACTGTGCATAATTATTACTAAACAAATAATATCCGCAAGCCTTCAATCAAGATTTAAAATCAAAATAGTAAAAAAAAAATTATACAGCTATCATGGCATATTCAGGACTGTGTAATAAAATATTCGTTTTGACTCTCAATTTTTATTTAAAATATATGTTTTTTGCTTGAAGACCTCGTCTGAAGTGGATATTTCTCATCTAAAATTCTAATATAAGCCTTTAATAAAGAGGTGGAACAAAAAGGAGGAGAGGCATGAAGTAATAGGGCTCAGCAAGGAAAACTTACGCATTCTAGCCAGGATACTAATGAATTACTGCAGATTAATCACACACATTCTATACTAGGCTTCAGAGATTGCAGAGCGTGTAGATTCTGTAATAGTGCAGATCAAACCCCGTTACACATCCTATCTGAATGTGGTTCTTTAAGGCTTAACGTAGCATCTCTTTGGGAAGTCCAATTGTTAAACCACTTGCCATCAGCTCACTGCAGAAGATATAATAAGATTCATGAAAATAATCAATCTTAGCAGTGAGCTATAATTTATAAATGGCTATCATAATTGATCACAGTGGTCGCAGAGAAACAGGACGGTACTAAAGAGGTCCGCACAGATGTCTACGCATATTCCATAGTGTAAATGAAGATCCGTATCATAGGCCACGTGCAAGCACGGCCGTTAAAATGTGATTGCAAAGATCATTTTGCTGATATTGCACTACATAACTAATTGCGCATTGGCACACGATGCAGTCTCTTACACTAATCCTTCTGCATATGAATGAGATTATGTTAGCTGCCTCCTCTTTATTATGAATACACCTTACAAAAAAAAATTGCCTTAAGAAGCCCTAAGCCCCTCGTGTGGGTATTAAAAAAGATAGGAGTAATTGTTAAAGTAATAATTTTCTCAAATTTGAAATTTCTTGTATTATTTTTCATATGTAACTGATTTTTCAGAAAGATCAATATAATGAATATTTTTTTACCATAATTTAAGAAGACTTGGAGAGGACCCAAGTGGATGAAACCCAAAACTTGTCACAAGTATCATTACATTACATGATGCCACAGAGTGTCCATTTTAATCTTATGTTGCGAATGTTCTTCAATCAAGTAGTTTATTTTAGTATATAATTTCTTTTTCATCTAATTATTTTACAAATGTACTTATATGAGTAGCAGTAAAAAATAACTAGGTGTCGGCAGCGTTCGTTCGAGGTACGGTGATGATCCAATGAGTAACAATTCATTAAAGGGTTCTAAAGGAAAACCTGTTACTGTATTATACGAAAATATCCTAGACTTATAGATATATATAAGATATATATATAGACTTGTTTCTCTTTGGTAATGGTGGAAATAATTTCTCATACTTCAAAAACTAAATTTAAGATTGGTTAGATATGTATTTAAGTGGTCCAGTTTGAAAATGTGGGTGACTTTGAGTGTCAAATCTTCTCAAAAATACGCTACATCTTATGGTATAAGTATTATTCCGATCGGTTCAATAGTTATCGCAGTATAACCGAAGGAAAAAACGGCTCTCGGAATGAAATGAGTATCCATCCCTCTTTTTATAAAAATAAATGTTATATTAAAGAATATTGAAGCTTTTTAATATAAAATTATTATTAGACAGTGGTCACGACCATCATGTTCACGAAGCATACTTTAAATTTAAGCAAACACGAACAATGAGTTCAAGCTCAGTAAGTTGATGCATCCAATATACGAGTACGATCAATTATATTTATACAGATAATTCTTTATTCCTTTTTATGAAATACTTAATATTATTGGATGCAACCTTACTAAAAACATAAAATACTCTCGCTCCTCCACAGTGCGGGGATCAAGGAGCTTTCTTCCACGTACTACAAAGCTGTGGAATGAGCTTCCATGTACGGTGTTTGCGGGACGATACGACATGGATACCTCCAAAAAAGCACGTACACCTTCCTTAAAGGCCAGCAACGCTCCTGTGATTGTGTTGTGTTGTCTGCCGAATGTGGGCGGCGGTGATCACTTAACACCAGGTGACCCGTAAGCTCGTTTGTCCTCCTTTTCAATAAAAAAAACTATTTGATTGAAAAGGGTGACCCTTGAGTTTCTTGTATGTTCTTCTCACGAGCTCTACTTTTTCCAAACATATGGTAGATTTATTAATTTAAAAGAAATATTAACAGTGACGATTCAAAAGCGCTAAATTTAAGTCCCGTTGGATATAGTTTATTTGACTTTGAAATAAATTTTTAAGTAAAGATGTATTATTTAATATCCAAAATTGTTATTTTTATAAATAAATCGCGTCAAACTATTTTCGATACATTCGTCCATAATCAAGGACATAGATGTCAATGAACTCTTAATGCGAATTTTGTTGCCAAATTACGTAAAGTGTTTTTATGATCTCTTGCTGAAAATGCTTAAGACAACGTTTACACTCGTTCTAAATTTTATTTATACGTTACGCAAGTGAAACATATTTATCAATATCTACAAAGAGTTCTCTAATAAAATATTAATAATAAGACCACTTTTATTCTCACTATGGAAAATCATAGTTTTTCCAAACCGATACAATCTGGGAACTTTCAACCTAACACCATACTCCAAGTATCCCGAAGAGCTGCCGCCATTTATATTTATATATATTGGAAGTGTGGGGTGACGATGACGCAAGCTTTCCCGCTTTTTGTTCACCCAAAAAAGGGTCACCCTAAAGAAGTTTTCGCTTTAAAAAATACTCTCCCATCAAATCCCAACAACGCATCTACTAGACCTCTGGTTAGTGCACACGGCCATAAGCAACTGTATTGAGTATCTATCTGATGCGCTTTATTTAGCCATCTGTGTATTAAAAAAAATATCCTGGGAATTGCATAATATTTTCCGTCAACATTTATATCGTAATAATACTTCTTCTTAGTCGGACACTCTTGTCAGAGTGGTCGTGGTTGCGCTGACGAGGTACACGGTGGGGTGTTCGGTGGATCGATACCCTGTCTGAGGGTAGATATCCTGGCGATGTGCTTCTATTTCTGACGGTAAGAGGCGTTGCGAGTACACTGGACCATGGTGGAATAAGTAGCCTTTGTGATGGCGTCTATCCAGCGGGTTGGCGATCGACCGCGTGCTCTCTGGCCTTCCACCTGGCCCTGAACTACCAGTCTCTCCATCGAGTTCTCATTTCTAGAGACGTGACCAAAGAACTTCAGTATTCTTATTGACGTTCAGTTGCACAATTGACGATAGTCTGTCTTTAATACGAAGCTCTTTGCGGATGGATACATTGGTGCGAAATGCCGTCCACGGGAGGCGTCTTTAAGAGGCGTCTCCAGCACCACATCTCTAATGCATCGATTTTACGGTGGTCCTGCAGTCTCAGAGACCAAGTTTCGGCTCCATAGAGAAAGATTGGATACACAAGGCATTTCATCAATCTGACTTTAGTCTTCTTGGTAATCTTTCTGTCCCTCCATTCTTTCCTAGTCGTTCCACTGTAGACCTGGTGATGGCGCACCGTCGTCTGGTCTCGTCACCACATCCTCCAGTACTTGATATAGTAGAACCAAGGTAAATATAGTTCTGTACCACTTCACCGTTGGCTATATAGTGTACGTTGGTTCCAATGTGTTCGGCTCGGTCTACTATCATCATCTTCGTCTTGTCTCGGTTAATAGCAAGTCCGAATTGGAGACTGGTACTTTCTAGACGGTTTAGAAAATTTTTCATGTCTTCTCTAATCTGTGCGAGAAGGGTAGTATCATCAGCGTATCTGAGGTTATTTATCACGCGTCCCCCAACAGATATTCCTTTGTTCCAATATTCCGAGACAATGCGCTACTCTGTGTAGATGTTTTCATTTTATGAACATTTATATGAAAATTTTCGTCTACCTGGATGACATAATTGTTTTTTATGTACGACTTTTTTTGGAGTTTTCATTCAGGCTGATTATATATTATTATTAACTGACACTAAAACGTAAAAAATAAAAAATAAACTACGTTTAAAAAAACGGACTTCAAAAACTGAAAAATATCAAATAACTAAAAATTTAATTTAATACACTTCTTATGCAAACCTTTACCTTTAATATTAATAAAATACTATTATTTGTATGTGCTACATTTTGATAGCTTTGAAGTCGGTGCCAAGCCAAATGTCAACTCGCCACGCGTGACTATGAGCGGGATAGCTTCGTCTAGAACAAAACAACCCAAGCGGACAGACACGCGTGGCCAGACAACTTAAGTAATTACAGGAAGTAAACTGTTCATAATATTAAGTTGTATTTTGCTTAGGGCTTGGCACTGACTTAAAACCTATCAATAGGTAGCACATATAAATAATAGTATTTTATTAATATTAAAGGTAAAGGTTTGCATAAGAGGTGTATTAAATTAAATTTTTAGTTATTTGATACTTTTCAGTTTTTGAAGTCGGTTTTTTTAAACGTAAGTTTTTTAATTCACTCAATGCTTTGGTTTGGGTCTAAGTTTCTCAGCCATATGCAACGCAACTTTTAGGACAAAGAAAGTAGCTTATAGCTAACCCATCAAAAAAGACACTTAATAAAAAAAACAGTGCACTCTCTTAGATAGTGCGTTGGTTTGAGACGAATAATCTGCACTTAAACAGTAAAAAACAAAGTATTTACAGTTTATTATGCCTAACACAGCGGAGGTACAAACCAACGTACAGGGTGAACCAAAAGTCCGTTTATAATTCGAATTCGAATTCGATGATTAAAAAAATAATAATTACAGTAGATCAAAATTGTTTATTGTTTTCGATAGTAAACAAAACAAATATTTCTTAAAAATCACATCATCCATATGCAATCCTTCATTATTCTGGCATTGCTGCAATCTAGAGCGGAAATTTTCGATAACAGCTTTACATGTTTCTGTTGAGATGTTTTGGATTTCTGTGCGAATACAATCCTTTAATTTGTCAAGAGTTACTGGGTTGGTTGGCTGGAATGCAGGGGTTTTTGATCACCATGACATAGTGTCACTCCAATAACGACAATTTTGTCAATTAACATGCCCATTTAGGTGGAAGTGTGCCTTGTTGAGAAAAAAATATTTGTAAAACTGGTGAATCACTCTACCATTTCGTTCGCAAACTGCAACCTAGTGCATGGTCCTGAGGCCTTAATTGCTGCACCATTTGGATTTTATAGGAATGTAGACTTAAATCTTTCTTGAGAATGCGCTTTAATACATCATTATCTTGGCACGTTAAGGACAGCAGACCGCTTTCGAGTTGAAAGTCCAGGTTGGTCACGAACAGACGATTTTACTCGCTCCACGTTTTCGGGGTCCCTCGACGTTCTAGGCCGGCCAGATCGAGGTAAATCCATTGTTAAACCCGTCTTCTCAAACTTGAGCACCCATTTTTTAATGAACACACCTGATGGAGCTTGATTTTTGTGTCGTGTCTTGTAATGATTGCAAAACTTTTGTTGAGCTAAGGTCGCAGAATCGTTGTTTCGATAGTACTCGCGTACACAAAACACACGTTGATTACCGCTGAACGACGCCATGGTACTAAATTCCCATTGGCCGTTCTTGCAATGCGTAACCCCTCCACCCCGCTCCGCCACCACTACTAGACGCGACAACCGATTCAAATATAAACGGACTTTTGGTCCACCCTGTACTTATAAATAACCAGAGATTGGAACTTGGACACTACGGTTTTCTTGGGTTATCCCGTTAAGTAAAAAGCTTCAGTTGGGTCCACATATTGCCCAACTAGCAGATAGACTTAGCTCTATGGCATATGCCGTTAGAAAGATTAGAGAGTTCACAAAAATCGCCACTTTTTTGCTCTTAATACGTAGGTCACACTAAAAGTTTGCGTAACTTAAAAGAAACAACATGTTATAACCAAAATATTATGTTCATTGCTTTTCAAAATACTCTCCTTTACATTTTAAACATTTTTTCATGCGATCGAACTATTTTTTAAAACAGGAGAACCACAGAACTGAAGGCATGTTTTGTACGTGCTCATTGAACGCAATCACTGCCGCTTCGGAATTGATAAAAGTGAAACCTCTCGTCAAATCTTTGATTTTGGGGAAATTACAGAAATTACAGGGTGCTAGGTTGGGACTAGGTGCAGGATGGGTGACGAGTTGTACTTTTTCGGAAGCTACAAAGGACTTAGTTTTGTTGTGTGAAGAAGCGTTGTCATGATGTAGGATAACGCGGCTTTTTGGTCATCTTTCGTGAACTTATTTTAACACCCTGGGTAAACAAATGGTAGAATACCACTCGGCATTAATACTCTTTTGATCTTCAAATGGAATTGTGCAGATGGGCCCCTAGCTGAGAAAAAAAATGCGATCATTTTTTTACCAACGTTTCTCGCCTGCCTTACTTTTATTGGCCTGTTCTCATTTTCAAACACCCATTCACAAGATTGCTGTTTTTTTGGGTTCAAAACAATAAATCCACGATTCGTCTCCTGTGACAATGTCATAAACAGCATTAGAATGTCCGTGGTCGTACTGCATAATCATCTGTGAGCACCATTCCACGCGAGCCCGCTTCTGCTCCGCTGTCAGTTCATGAGAGATCCAACGACAACAAACTTTCAATTCTTCGTGTAAAATTTTCTGAATTTGGCTCATACCAATCCCCAATACTACTCGATTTGTCTCATAGGTAATCCGCGGGTTTTCTTGAATTAACGCTTAACAGTAGCCACATTATTTTCGTTGACGGTGCTCAAGCAAGGTGCTTCTCTCCCAAAAGCATTTTGAAGACGAGCGGCACCGTCTTGCGGAGAACATTTAAAATCATAAAAAATCATCGTTCTTAAATCTTTTCGACTTATATTCTTTTTCGTTGCGTACGTAGAACTTTGATGTGTGATAAAAAACAATTGACAAATGATTTCTATCTGACATCGTGTACTCGTTTAGCGCTAATAAACTATTGTTAAATAGCAAGAAAACTAAATACATTAAATTTACCCTACCAAATGTCAAAAATGTAAATGCAAATGTTTTGTTAAATGGAGAGGTGATAAAACCGGTGGAATCTGCTATATTTCCTGGCATAACTCTAGATTCCAAATTACAATGGGGACCCCATATTGAAGGATTGGCGAACAGACTTAGTTCTGCAGCATACGCGGTTAAAAAGATTAGATAATTAACTGACATAGATACGGCGCGACTAGTATACTTTAGTTATTTCCATAGTATTATGTATATGGTATATTACTATGGGGCAACGCTGCCGATATTAATACAATATTTGTCCTGCAGAAGAGGGCTATTCGCGCTATTTATAACCTAGGTCCTAAAGAATCATTGAAAGCAAAATTCAAAGAAATTAACATCTTGACTGTTGCTTCTCAATATATTCTTGATAATGTAATACATGTTCGTAGGCACATAAGTGAATTTGCCAGAAACTGTCATAACCATAATGTTAACACCAGGAACAGACATAAACTTATGATGCCTACAACTCGGCTAAGTGTTATAAAGTGTTATTAGCATTAGTTGTTAACCTTTGTGGTTTTTTTTAGATGCTAATTTGACCTAGTTTTATATCGGTATATGTAATATGATAAATAAATAAAAAAAAAAAAATAATAAGTTTAACTGTACAATATTACTTTGTAAATATATTTATTCGATGAAAAAAAAAAGCCCGCTGAGTTTGTTGCGCCCATTCTTCTCAGGTCTGAGGCATTCATTTTGGAATTGGTGGTAGATTTTGACTTTCAATAAGTGATGTCACATCCTATTATGACTAAAAATATTTGAATTTCCCGCCAATTGTTTTTTTTTATTACTAAGAAGGTTGCAACGTTTCAAAAAATATAACATTCTACTCCGAGTCTCTCGTCTTTTAGTGTGCCCCATGTATTTATGCCCAGGCTAATTAATTATTAAACATAAAGTTTTAAAGATTATTTACGGTAACTATATTGGACATAACTATGGATAGATAAGATCTTGTCATTAAAAAGTGACAGCAATGTATTCGTAAGTTAAACTAAGGGTAAATAGGTTATTGAAAATAGCCGTTAGATGATAAGAAAGCTTGGGTGTGAATTGCTCTAAAGGATTTGAGCTTTAATTGCTCTAAATAAAATATAATTAATATGCGGATGAACATTCTTTTTTTGTTATTTGACTGAGTTCTCGTGACTGGTTTCATCATGCTCGCTTAAATGTCACTACTTGTGGTTGTGACGTGGGGTGGGTCGTTCCTTTCCTAAAATATGGTCGAGGGAGGCGATGGCTGCATTATGATCGTGAACGAGCTCTACTTGTCGTGGCAGGATGTTTTTAGAATTAAAGTTATTATATTTTTTCTAATCGCTATTCAAATGCTCGCAAAATACCTTCATTTATTTATCGTGTGTGTAGATTAATGCATCTTCTGTACTCAATCGGCCTTACAAATAAACATATTTGCATTTTCTTTGTTTATCATCAGTTATAACTTTATGCCAATTTTATTTGTAAGGCCGAATAACTCTTATTTTTACGTTATAATTTATATTAACTTTTTTTACTTACTCGTGTAAGGCGTTGACTATTTGACGTTGGAGTATTTTTGTTGCATCACTTTACATTTATTGTATCTTAAATGATTTGTAAAAAGAAGCTGTGAATGTCGATTCAAAAGTGTGTCAATGAGTTTCTTGTCACTCTTCTCATCAAAGCTGAACCCTTTCTGAAGTGGCTGTAAATATAAAAAGAAAAAAAATTTTTGACATTCATAAGTGTCATTTCCTTGACCTACATGAATAGAGTGATTTAGATTGGATTTGAAATGGCAGCAGGATGGTCAGATTAGACATCCGCGTGGCCGCAAAATAGACATCTGCTGGTGTCAACCATCGCTTCCTGCGATATAGAGCAGCAGGCAGCAACAAGATGAGAAGAGCCGAAGATCAGGCTCAGTGTCGAATATTGGGAGAGGCCTGTGTCCAGCAGTGGAATAACATAGGCTGGTTTTAATTATGATTCATTTTTATATACTTTTCTTACTTAGGATCTTTTGTCAAGTGCAAGAACACGATATAGTTTAATGATAGTTATGTATTCATATACCTTCCTCTACAGTCTATATTATGATAAATCTTGCACTCTAACTGCTGAGGTCTGTACCAGCTGTAGCGCTACGTTGCTACAAATGCTACGGATGACTTTATGTAGATTTTAAGCGCATTACAAACAAAAACATCACACAGTCCGTAAATATACTAACATTTTGGTGTTGAAATAATTAACAATTTTAATTAATTTTAATTAAAATTCAAATAAAATAAAATTGTTTAAAAGTTGAGCTAATGAGAAGAAATAGTAAGAAAATCTTTTTAAATCAATATTTGCAGCTTCCACAGCACCAAGTGTTTCTGAATTTCCATAGTTCCCACTCCGGATGCATGGATCAATTCCTCGCTATTCTTTTAGGGAAGGAAGCCACCTGTCCCATGACGCTGACACAAACTATGCCATTAAGCGAAGTGACGAAGCCTGCCACAGGAACTCAACTAAAATGAGTGATATACATATCAAGAGATCTTTATATTTTATTTATACATTTATTATGACTGTTCATTGACATAGTAATTTTCATTAGAAATAAGGGATTGCTTACAAGAATACTAGTAGAATTATTGGAATTAGTTACAACTAATTCCAGTAATTCTAGTATAAGACACATATTAGATTTATGAGTAAATATATACCCTTTTATAATAGAGTCCCAGACCCTGATCAGGCAATAGCTGTATAAAAGTTTAAATGTTTTATTAAAAATAGCTCTGTCGTAAATCTAACTACGAGTACTTCACAGCTGAATATCTAATTGATCGGACAGCCTGAGACTACAGTAACTAATACCGAGAGTTGCGAGAAACAAAAAGAAGGGGCGCCATAACAATGTTTGTTTTGAAAAATTCAAAAATATACGGAAAGATCGCGGAATAACCAAAAATACAAACGATCGATTACTAAGGTGTTTTATGCGAAGACGAAGCATGAACCATCCGGCGCAAAGAGCTCTATTAAATAAATTCCCTTTGGATGAAGTGCTGGACACGCTACAGGACATAAGTTGGGTAGCATATCGCACCAACCAGTCCATTTTGAAAGAGATTCGGATAAAAGTTAGACTTCTTGATAATAATTAAAATATATCAATATTAATCAATCAGATAACAATTAAATATACCAGTGAGAGGCTCCTTTGCACAGGCTGCCGGCTAGGTTATGGGTATCATAATGGCGCCTATTTCTGCCGTGAAGCAGTAATGTGTAAACATTACTGTGTTTCGGTCTGAAGGGCGCCGTAGCTAGTGAAATTACTGGGCAAATGTCATTCTAATGGGCAGGACTATTCAATTTGCATCAGCTTAACGTTATGCTCGTCTCGTCCCTTTTCTATATTAAAAAAATATATTTGGATACGCTATTCAGAACGTGGACTCTATAGAGCGTTCGGTAGTGCAAGAGCGAATGAATGACCAGTTCTCCCGTGGTCCGTATAGACTGATCTAAACTAATATACACAAATTGTAAAACATCGCCATAAGAGCTGCCAGCAGGACGTCTTACCCCATGGCCAGAACCGCTCTGCCAAGAGTGAACGACTTTCATCTAACCTCTCTTCGCTACCACATCAACAATCATTTCATAATAACTGTAATTAAATTTGCTTTGACCCCACATCAACCTCTTATTACACTGTGCTCAGCTGAATCTGTGTCAATATTACAATAATAACAATACTGCTTACTGTTTTAATTATTAAGTAATTGTCAACCGCCAGCTCTTGGTATACATAGAGAGTCAACAGTTGATCAACGACAGACAGTACGCCTTTCGCCATTGTCGGTCGGCGGGTGTTTTTCTGGTATACCTAACATATAGATGAGCGGCGGCTATCTACTATGGCATAAGGGGTTTCTTTCAAAACTACCCTCATTTGATTTTCCCGAGAGCTTCCTCACTGGGCGCAGCATATAGGTCGTTGTCTACGGTTATTGCTCGAACCCGAAGCCCGTGAATGCTGGAGGTTCATAAGACTGTGTGCTATCTTCTACACTGTTTGCTCTAGATACCAATGAAATGTTGGATGCCTTCAACTGGAATCCAGTGCTCTGTGAACGTCTTGATCACCTGGCGTTGAGTAGAGACGTCGTTTCATTGGGTGTCTTCTACTGCATCTATCACGGGGAGTGTTCCGAAAAGCAGTTTGACCTGATTCCTGCTGCCGAAATCGAACCACGCACAATATGCCACAGATTAGGATATCAACCCCACCATCTGGATGTGTGGCGTTCCTCCACAGTGCGGTTTTGAAGAACATTTCTTCCACGTTCAACCAAGCTGTAGAATGAACTTCCTTATGCAGTGTTTCCTGGACGCTACGACATGGGTACTTTAAAAAAAGCGCGTACACCTTTATCAAAGGCCGGCAACGCTCCTGTGATTCCTCTGGTGTTGCAAGTGAATGTGGGCTGTGGTGATCACTTAACATTAGGTGAGCCGTACGCTCGTTTGTTCTCCTCTTCCATAAAAACATTAATAATAATTATGAAATGCTCAGTTTTACGTTGACCGTAATGCTACCACGCAAATAGAAAGAAGATGTAAAAAAAATAGTTAACGAATCTATTACTAGCAACATCTGCGGTGCCTCGGAGCATTCGCGAAACCAATTAGGTTTGCTATAAATAATATCTTTCAATATGTAAGAAATGCAATAGTATTGTGTATAATTGAAAATTAAAACTACGGTCAAGAAATTACAGACGTTAATGCTCAAACAAGACTTTTTTCGCTCGCAATTAAGAAAGCTGTTCAATTTTGAACTTTATCACATTGTGTTAGTCGGTCCCGGTGACTTACGAAGCGAACTCACTATTGTTGTATCAGTGCAGTGATGTCGCCGCTGGCAAGGTTCCCGTAACCCCGAGCGAAGCTTATAAAAGAAGGTGTAATTCTGATCCCACGCTCGCCGTGCCACTGTCCAGACGCACTCCTCATGGGGCGCGCAAACCACCTCCGATAATACCAATAGTTACTAATAAATTAATGATTAATAACACTTTAAACCTGTGATTGGGACCAAGTGATAAGTGATACGGTAAGTTTGTTTGAATTCGTGCCGGTGTTGAGCTACAACTTGTGCAGTGTTCTTGTGTTAGTGATGCCTTAACGGAAAAGGGACACGGATTTTTAAAGGATTGTTACAGTGTAAAGCTTTGGATTTACTTCGAAAAGAGAACAGTTTTATCGTAGTGTGCTTGCTATGTAGTGATTCAATTGAGCCAGTGTTGCTAGATTTCAAATTAGTTCAATTACGATTCTGGATCATTTCTTCATTTCTGAAGATCTTGTCTGTGAATTTTGCGTTAGTAATAACTATCTTAGTTATGGAGTTTGTTCTGTTCGTTCACAAAAAGATATTTCGTCGTAAATATATTTTTTTAAATGATGTCTAGAAATGCTGGCATTCAGAGCATTGTAACATAGTTGTGTGTGTGTTGAGTGTTTTAGAAGGTTATATTTAATATTTTCCTGCATGATAGTTTTAAAACGTAAGCATATTTATATTGGAAAACTCTCAAATACCAATACAACAAAAAGTCGGTAGGTAAAATCATTAATATTTCTGCAGATATATCAACAATTATAAAAACCGTCGTTGAATTTCTTGTTGAAAAACCTACTGAAGAATTACCTACGTTGAGTATTAGACTCTTTATTAAATATTAATAAGAATATCTATCTTCTTTAAAACACGCAAACCAACTAATTTCGAATAAATTAATCAATAATTGTTTAATTACGTGATTCTTGAAAGATTTACGATCATATTCTTCGTCATAGTACTTTACCACAGTTTCTAATATTTTATAGCATTTTTAAACTTCCTTTTCCTATAAAACTCTGAATAACTCTATCAAGATCACCCATCAAATTATGAGCTCGATAGAAAATAAAGAAGCATTTGAAATCAATAAACATTTGAACTAATAACTTAGAGATAAATTATAAATAACAGTCTTGTTTGATATTTGCGTCACATTCGAGCAATATTTTCGTCTCTCCACAACGCAATCGTAATAAGCAGAGCGTTGGCGTCTTATGACAGACGTCAGTTAGCAAAATAAACATATTATTATACTAGGCAATCGAAATTAGAGATAATATCGATCTAAAATTACATGAACAATATTTTGAATATTATTGTTGGAAGAAGGTTCAGGAAGCTTTTAGTGTTATGACATTATACCTCTCGTTGATTCTTAAATATTGTTCCTTCATTATAACACGAATTAAATGTAATATTTGTTGCTTTTAAGACTAGTGGCTTTTCAAGAATTATTTTGTGGTAACGATGTTATATAATTCAATTGAAATATTATATCACCTTTGCTTATAAATAATATGTATGGCATCACGCCACGAGTCTTGAAAAATTGTGGCATTAAAAAGTATGAAATAAAAGGTTGAAACTTAGCTAGCAGAAAACTTCCCTAGTCTTCTACTAACACACCTAAGAGACGACTATCAAACTATACCCCTACATGAGTATTTACGTAATCTAATATATAAAATTCTCGTTTAGCGGTGTTTGTTATTAAACTGCTCCCAAACGGCTGCACCGATTTGTATGATAGGTACATAGGTAGGTCTGAGAATCGGCCAACATCTATTTTTTACACCCCATTTTTTTATATATTATCTGGCTATACAACGTATGCTGGGTCAGCTGTATATTGTAAAAGTGAGTGTTCCTGGTACAGTGTGCATGAATTATGATTATGCCCCGATTTCACCATTGAAGTCGAATGTGATATGACTTTGAACTAAGCTTAAGACTGTAAATGAGTTTATAGATTCAATTCGGATTTCACCAACACAAACTGAATGCAGCAGTAGTCAAACGCGTTTAAATCACAGAACACTATTACTCTAACGAGGTTAAAATAATCACCAACGAATTTTGGACATTCAACATATTTGATCGCATTCAAGAGCTGCCACTGTCGTTACCGTTACAGAAACATTGACATATAACAAATTTGATTTTGTTCATACTTATCGATGACAGTTTCGACAGGTATTTGATACATTCTATTGTTTATGACAGTATATAAACTCCATTTACGTCAACACGCTCAATAAGTATTTGTGACATCGCTTCCTGTTTAATTAAGATCAAGACTGGCATTTGAACTCGGTTACGTAAAACTGAGTTTTGTTAAGCTCAGTTTTAAGTGTCATTGGTGAAACCGGACTTAGTTTTGTTCGTTTCGGATTCTCCGTCGGCTTTCTTTTTTCCATGAAGAATGGTTAGCCTATCAATGAAACCCTCTGTAATACTCGTCACTGTGAGTCCCAGCCCACGGTCACATTATGATTGACTCTACCAGAGTTACATGGTCAAGCCAAAAGTCTTTAATGGTAAGCTTAGGCCACCTGGAATGAAGACAAGAGAGATGCAAGTTATAGCGGCCTAGCATTCGGTCGAAAGACTTTGTTGAGGAAGGACCTAAAGAGGTTTCAAATGGGGACGTTTTGAATTAGCTGGCTAGAGTGTCCTTGGGTTTTATAGAGTTCACATACAAATATCCTGTATGTCTACTCTATAAATCATTCACCTACAATTACGAGCTGCGGTTGCATATCAACCATTTTCAAAAATATAAGTTACTGATAGAATGACTATATAGAGATAAATAGGATATTGAAATACAATATAGGATAGAGATACATAAACTGCAATTTTTACGGCGGTTTTAATAAGGCACGGTACTTCAACTAGCTAGTCGGTTTACAATAAAAATGTTACTGACTGAAAACTGTTCTTCATAGTTTCAGAACGATAAATTATAACTTCTCCAAAATCTTTAGTAGATATTATGATAACCAAATATTTTAAAACAAAAACAAAAACCTTGTACTCATTTCGCTTATTACTTATCTATACATTCGGTAAACTCATATGTCTAGTATAGGTACAACCAAATCAAAAGCATCCAATTCTTGCAAATAGTCACGAATAACGAAAGTGATACGATTTACTCTATCAGTAATGTAGAATCCATTTCTATAGAAATGGGAACATCTCTACCCTAAGCTAAGAAGTTTCATTTTAAAAGATGGCTTAGGACTTCCAACGAAACAACTACTGAAGCGGTACGCAAAAGGAGGTCACAGAAAAATATGTCTTAACTCTTTATGACCCGGTGACGAGTCTTGCTGGAAGAACCATGAAGGAACATGGTGTTGTTAAGGGTCTTCACTACCTTCTCAAGAATGGTATCTTTATACAATTGCGCCGATGTTTTGCTGCCTTTTTCTCAAAAGTATGGCTCAGTCACTCCTTCATAGCTACTAATAATTACCCCGTCAAACCATTACTGAAGTCCCCACGTTGCACTCTGTCCACTAATTGGGAAGCTTCCTTAGAGCTTTGAGCATAAATACGGTCTTTTTTTTGTTAAAATCTTGCTCAATTGTAAAAATGTTCTCATCCGTAAACAAAATTTTTCTGTGACCTACCGCTTCAGTAGTTGTTTCGAGTTTACAACCCTATTCTTTTTTTTAATTATCAGTTAAGAAATTACCAGTACGTCTCTTATAGGTTGCAAGTCCTAAGTTATCTTTTAAACCGTTTTTTACCCTTGATCAAGAGATTTACCCTTGATGTATTGGCGCCAAAATGAAGAAAACTCAATGAACAATCATTCAAAAAGAAGATTCCAAATTCAAATGTAATATTTTGTTTATTGTAATTTGGTCCAGATCTGACAGTGGAATCCATGAGAAAACCATAAAAGTCTTAAATTTTGCTATACATAAGTGGATGATAAATTTACGAATAACTCAATATCGCGCCAACCGATTTCGATTATTCTATTTTATTTTATTTTTACTGGAAAGCATATACTTCAAATATAGTTTGGTGAGAGTTTGGTTAGGTTCTGATAACGGAATCCATGACAAAGTAACGGAACACTGTCTGTAATCAAATTGCAAAGTACTTACGTTCATTGCTGCATTGAAAATCTTTGTATATTAACACATATTCAGACAAATTGTTACTTAGTGTACTTCATATTCACTAAAAATCATAAAATAAAATAAAAATAACAAAAAAACAAACGCCTTCAAAAACACTATTCTAAAACAATAGATATAATGTGCACTAAAAAGTATAAAAATAATTGCGTATTTTTATACAATCTAAATTATTAATCTTATTCTAGTTACGATTATTGTAATTTTTGGAGTCGGTGTCATCCAACATAGGTTTGTTACTGCCTACATAGTTATAGGTGAGATGTGCTTGAGTCGTGAGGAGGCGAGAGGCGAGAGCGGGTTGCGGCCGAAGGACACCGATTCTAAAAATAACAATAATCGTAACTAGAATTAGATTAATAAATTAGATTGTATAAAAATACGCAATTATTTTTATACTTTTTAGTGCACATTATATCTATTGTTTTGGAATAGTGTTTTTGAAGGCGGTTGTTTTTTGGTTAAAAATCTTTTTTTGTTATATTTTCTTCCATTTCCAATGGGTTTCATCCTACTATTATTTTTTTTTTTGGTTTTAAAAATTATCGACACTGGTCTAAGTATAGGCTACTTATTGATGATTCCATGGACAGTGCCATTTCTATTTAGTTTTATATAGTCTTAGATCATTTATACGTCTAGATAGACTGTGACACCTGTGAAAACGTCGAAACAATTTAGGTTGACCGTTAAGCTCTGTTTTAAGCCATGGACGAACACTAACGCAAAGTGACATACAAATTGCGAGTGTATTTTATTCTATAAAAATATGGGACGAGATGTTCAGCTGATAGTAAATGATACGCCCTGCTGAAAAACCCATAAATTCTGAGCGGCTCTACAATTGCGCTCGTCAACTTGAGACATAAAGTGTTAAGTCTCATTCGCCCAGTAATTTCACTAGCTATAGCACCCTTCAGACCGAAACACAGTAATATTACATACTACTGCTTCCTGGCAGAAAAAGGCGTCGTTGTGGTACCCATAATCTAGCCGGAATCCTGTGCAAAGGAGCTCTCACTGGTGAAAAAGATAAATAGTGTAAGACGTCGATCGTCACGCACTTTAAAGTAATAAGCCTGGCCTGTTTTCATCGGTTGCCTAGACTCTAGAGGCTCAATCCAGACGTATAAATTATCTAAGTATATAGTATAACACAAGCGACATGTTACCAGGGTAGTATAAATATAAAGATGTAATACATATTATATTGTACATGTAACATCAATCAGGGTACCTCTCGTTACAATGACAAGGTGCAGTTGGCAGAGCGTATCATTACGACACACTCAAAACTCAAGTACAATAATTCTATTTCGATTATTACCTTCGCCCGTTTATTTTCAGTATGACGAATAGCCTTTCGTTTGCTCTTTGATAGTGGTTACATCGGGCGTGTGCGCAATGGCCGACATTGGCTCGTTATATTATCTAGGAATTTTAAAAGCTTGTTTCAGCGTGGATCTCTATATCTATTCCCAGAATGTTTCATGATACTGACTGCCCTCACCGTTCTATTTCATTCAATATAAAATGAATGATTAATGCTTGTACAGTTTGAAATAATATTTTGACGGTTCGTTATTTTTTCGATATTGTATGCTGATTGTCTTGTTCTATACTGTTTTATTCGAACCTGCCAGTACATTTAAAAAAATTAAAAAATATATGGTAAAGAACATAAAATGTACTTGCCGTACGTTTAACAGCAGTCTTGCTGAACAAAATGTATGTGCTTTAACTACATAAAATACCATAAAATGTAAGAAACAAAAAGTGTTACGAAATCCAAAAGAATTGTTAAAAGACGTCTATGTGGTAAAGGTTACTTACTATACCTATACCTATTACGTAAATTACCTTCATAATGATACCACAAATAGTGAATGGAATATAATAAATTAATTAATTCAATAAATTTTTTTTTTAGTGAATGGAGTGACCGACCTCAGGCTATAAAAATAATAAATTTAAAATACAGCAGCGATAACCGATTAGAGATTCCCACATATTGCTTTCACAACCCTTTATTTTTCTAAGACATTTCTGTCCCTTTTGAGAATTTCTTAGGCTTTAGAATTTTCTAATAAAGACAGTTTACACTTTTTTCTAATGAAATGAAGAGTTCCTAGTTCCTACTTAAAAGTATTTTTTCAACATGAGATGGAATCTTGATTGTATGCATGTATGGTTTAAATTTTTTGAATATGATTTAAATATGAATGAAATCGAAATATAATTCGAAAATTATGTGCTCGTTGAAAACTTTACTTATAGGTACTGGTACTGTTTATGATAGTGTGGATATTGTAAACGCAAAAAGTTGTTGTTGGTCTAACATAAATTTAAAAAAATCATGCTCACTAAATAAAATAAATTGATGCTTAGTTAAAAGAAAATGTAAATTACATAATTATATTACACAGTAAATATATCTTATTAGTGATAACTAGAAGCTTCATAAAAATATTCACAAAGACACAGAATTTATCGAGACCATACAATTATATATGATTTATAATATACCACTAAAAACACTAGAGTAAGCAGCTTTACTTCGAGTTAGTTTTTTATTTAATACGTTTTTATTTCATCCACAGAAATAGACGGTAACATTGGCATTCAACCGTTGCTCTCTCATTTTCTATTTTCACTATCTAAATATATTCTCACGGCTTTCAATACAAGGCTGACATTTTTCACTTCGGTCGCATTTGAATTCATTTGTATCAAATGACCCAACAGACGCTGTTCAGTCAGTAAAAAAAATGATGCAAGAATTCCGGAATATTATAGTCAAAAGCCACTGGAAATGTGTAAATGAGTTAAAATGAAACACAATCATATTTCTGAATATTTTTATAATATGTAATAATAAAAAAGAATTTGGGTTTATGTTTAACCAATTTGTTTAAACAACTTTTACTTTTCCGCTTCATAAGTAGGTAATTGCCAAGTATTAAAATGAATATAGTTGTCTTTGCCTTCAGAGATAGCCATATTGGCGTCTCGGGCTTTTCTGTAGACCTATATACGACCTAAATAATATATTTTGTTATATTTTCAAAGAGTTTATTTCTTTTATTTGAAAGGTCAGGCGGCTTATTTTTTCCGACTCCTCCAACAAATATCGTTTATATATCTATACTTTGTATACAAAACCTAAACAAATTATGCACTAAAACATACCTCGACAACCACGCTATCCCTTGGTGAAAACAGCATAAAAATTGGTGTAGTAATTTTTGAGTTTGTCGCGAACAGTAATACGCGGCGGAGAACTTTGTATTATGTAGTCAAGAAACCGATAGTAATTAATAAAAAACAAAAGGTGTGTGCTTAAAACTACATAGCAGAAGAGAAAACGAGGTTAATAATACTAAGTACAACTACATATTTTTGAAGTTATACTTCTTTAGGCGCGTTATGATAATATGATGAGAGAGAAATTTTAAGATCACTGTAACACAAAAGTAACAGGGTGAAGTTGGTTCCTAAAATTTTCTGACGTTTGCGACATTCGTTATTTTTTTTTTTTTGGTTTCTTCGTCCATTATTAGGATCGGCAAAGCATTCAAGCCCGTACAGCCGTATTCGCTATTTAATAATTAATTGTCAAAGCCATCGTTGTAAGTTTTTACAATATTTTTTCATTCTACAAACGTGGAATAGCACGATGAATAAATAATTTTAAGGATTTTTACTATCTAAGGCCAAAGAAGTATAACTTCTTGCGTGTATACATAAGTACACACACACTTTTTTAGGATTGGCAAAGGGTTCAAGCCCATACAGCCCTATTCGTTATTTAATAATTAATTGTCAAAGCCATCTTTGCAGGATTTTTGCTTTGTTAGGCCAAAGAAGTATAAATTCTTGCGTGCATAGATAAGTACACATGCCACAAAAAAATTGACAAATTTCAATTATTGTGTGCGTTCGTACATTTCATAACAATATTCATAACTCGCTAGGCAAACTTATTGATCTGGCATCCCTTGTTCATTGCACAGCACTGCCTCTCCGCCCCGTTAATCATAATTTCAGCCGTAAGACGTCCACTGCTGGCCTCCCCCAAAGATCGCCATGACGGTCCTGCACTGCCCTCATGAAACCTATTCCAGCGATATTCACCAGATCGTCAATATTTTAGATTTGGAAGAACAGTATTGGTGACTTCTTGCGAGCTTTTCGTTCAAAAGTCGTTGACGCGCGGCCCCGTTTCAGTTAAAGTTCTAGGGAATGATAAAATAATACGAATCTAGATTGAAATTTGCATCTTTCATCCACGTACCATGAAACTAGAGAATGAAATAATTAATAATAAGTTTGGTACGGTAGTCATTAATAATAATGTGCACCAGATTAGATAAGTAGTAAGAGTAAAATTAAAGTTCTTGATTCAAATGGTTTTATAATGTAAAATAAATAACTCCGGTAAATATTATTCGTTAATCTGTGGAAGTCCAATTTTCAATCTTTTTGTATGATATACGTGACAAAATTTTAGTAAAATGCCTGCATTTAAATACAAAACTACAGATAATCTATACTAATTTCGTGTACAATTTTTTGTGAATGTGTTTATTTTCGGAACCATTGCGTACATATAACATAATTAACACAAATCTTAACTATCTCCAAAAAAACAGTGCCTTCAAATTGATCACAGATAAAACTAATCAAGAGTTAAAACGAGACATTGTCTTATACTAATAATTTTTTTTCTTGCCATATATACACGGTGGAACATACAGTAAGCTCAAGAAAGACATTGCTAATTTGGTTTGCAAAACAACCACATTTATAAAAATTAAGCTTCTAACTTCCACATTTAAATAGTAATACCACAGAGAAGTTTCTTTGGTAATGTCATAATAATAAAAAGCAAGCACTCCAATACTTATTAATTAATTATAACATTTAACTTTATTTTTATTAATATATTACGTTCAGAATTTTGAGTAGTGGTGCGTCAGTGGAACCCTATATTTCTCTTATATATATAGCAAAAAAATGTTTATAAAAGTAAATCCAATAGAGCAAGAGCCCGTGGACCCCAGACCTACGTTATTTTATAAAAGCTGAAAGTTTGTCAGCGCATGCTCCCAACACAGGTAAGAACGATGGATTATTATGGAGTTTGGGTTACAGTGGCTTTGGCAGGTACTAAAGGTGTATAAAATACCGATCTAAATACATCAAATAATAAAAGTGCGAATTTTCGGTATTACCTCTAGAATATTATTAAAAATCACGTTATTAATTGCTAGACACTAAACATCGTGGGAACCCCTTGCCAGACACCCTTGATATTCATCAAATTATAATTTTGATATATAATACTTGGCTAATAAGTAGATGATGTTTCCTCACTAGCCAGACACTTTTGATAGTTCCAACCTCTTGCCATACGTTTTGCCACCTTTAGTACCGTTAACCTGCCAAAGCCACTGTAACCCAAACTCCATAATGGTCCATCGTTCTTACCTGTGGTGGGAGCATGCGCTGACAAACTTTCTGCTTTTATAAAATGGGGCTCTTAAGCCACAAAAAAGATGAGGAAAGGCTTAATGAAATTGATGCAGTAAAACGCGAAAAAATTCGCGTCGGATGGTCTCAGTAACGTCCCGATATGATCAGTAGTTTTGAGATTATGGATGGTCAAACCCCTATTTTCTTTATACATCTATGTATATTTATTATAAATGCCAATATAATGTATAACATAAATGAAAGATGATCATAGATCATTGTCAGACGCCGTCCATCGTTGCCAGCGCGTGCCTTCACCAATGTCGAAGCGTCGGAACTGTTCCAACTAGATGACGCCAATATTCTAGCATTCTTGTAAGATAAATTGTAACTAATACCTAATTACTCAAACTCCAACAAAATCGTGGCACCTAAACTACAAAAAATACTTGCAACAAATAACATTAGGTACACTTTAAAATGGCAAACGAGGTAGGTACGCATTTTAGACATACTGTGGGTCATACATTTTAAATATGCTAATAATTATCCCAAATGAAGTGTAAGGTCAAGGTGACAGTAAATTTTCGGCCCTGAACGCTGTCAGGTAGTGAAATTATTAGTGGGTTACGATAACAAAATATACTATAAAAATAGAACTTTACTAAGAAACGTCAAAAAAGGGATTTATTGAAATAAGGAAGTCATATATTTAATATATCGAAACATCAGGTTATTCAATAAAAAAAACTTTATACCCATAATATTCTGGGTACTTGACCCGGGCAATCTCTATAAAAAGATCATCTTAGAACGGTCGACGATGGCAGCGCGACATGCAACCCTGGAAAGCAACTCTACTATGCCATCGAGTACTGTTGCCAAAATAATTAAAGAAATCTTCGTCGATGTCCCTCCGCCGCGCCCGCGCTGCTCTAAAATTGTCGCTCTTAGCCCGGGAGTCGATACTCGGGGCGCGGCGGGAAAACATCTCCCGCGTCACTCTCATTTCTTCTTTCCTTCCCGAAGCTGTCGAAAAAAATATTTTCAGTAAGTTCTAATCTGTGGCTCTTTAATACAAACCAATTTTATCGTGAGTGCATATCCGTCAAGTGAAGTACAGTGACGTAATAATAATTTTAAGGAGAATTAGTGACAAAATTATAGTGATAGTGTTACATAACGCGGAAGAAAATTTTGTAGCCGTTTCTACATTTTAAAAATACCGCACTTTCTAAGCGCCCAACGAACGAAAATAGCATTGTATCACGTGGTACACCCTCGACCTATTGCAAAGCACCACATTTATTCGACCCGAAAAATTATAACTCATATATTGGATCTGCTTTTTTTTAAATTTAGCTCAAATTCATACTTTTAAACCATGACGGATTGTTTAGTATTTTTTTAGATCTAGAATAAGAAAGTAAATTCAAAAAAGTTCGTCAGTTGATGTTATTATTGCATGACCTGTATACCAGGTGGCGCTAAGATCAATGACATTTTCTACGTCAGTTTATGAAAAAATGACGGATCAGTTGGATACGTGTTTGAGTGTTTTATGATATTTACGAGAAAAAGTATTAAATTATTATAAATTTAGGAGTAAGATAAATCATATAGAAAACATTGATATAAAGTGAACATAATTTTTACCTTGCTCATGTAATAAAAAAACGGTGAGTTGAAGTGCTGGGGAAACGGACCCTTGAATAAAGGATATCGCTAATCATAAAATTAATTTCGGTAACCAAGAAAATTATAAACTTAATTTTTAAGTAGTTTTTAAGTAGTTAAGTGCATGCAACACCTACAAACTTTTATTGTAGAGTTACTGTAATTATGCACTTTGTTAACAAATTAATTCCATAGATCCAAAAAAAAGTTATTTGATGATGAGCAAAAATCAGCAATATTTTGTACCTACTAATTGAAGAACACGATAGTATTTGGTATTTCGTCTTTATTTCATAGCATCAGAAAACTTATTATAACCTCTAAATTATTTCATTGATCATTGTATCAATGATGACTTGTCATATTCTAACCTATGTTCATGCCTTTTTAGAACTGACGGCAACTTAGAAATAGCACCATGGAGGACGCTCACTCGAAATCCGTGGACGAAGTCCTTGGATTTTTTGGCGCAGACCCAGACAAAGGCCTGACACCAGATCAAATTAAAAGAAATCAAGAGAAATATGGACCAAATGGTAAGTCACAATTACTGTTGTTTACATCTTCCCAATAACAAGTACACAATTAACAAATGTGGAATTCTAAATCAAATAATTGAATTATGTACTAATTTTTTATAAATTTTAACTATCAATGTTATTTGGCTACTTACTGAATATAATTTTAAAATAAATAAAGTAAGAGAAATACTCAAGTAGATATAAATATCCATCTATATAATAAATATTTTCTGCATGAGTTTGAATTATATGAATAGGTTATTATTTTTTGAATTATTATTATGCAATCTATGAATGAATTATTATTATGAATTTATTTCATTAAAAATTTCTACCACCTCTATACAAAAACACCCAAACTGAGAAAAATGCATCATGTACAATCAATGCAGTCACTACACTTTCATTATTAAGATCTAACACAATTTAAATGTTTTTTTTTACTTTTAAATAAAATTAAATTGAAAATCATCTTTCCTGACACTTATAGAGCTTGAACGAATGCTTTTATGCATTTGTCTTTCGACCCTAGCAAACTGTGGATGTACAATAGAAGAGACACACAGAAAGCTTACACCTCTGGAGTACAGTTACTCTGGGAGACATGTATAATTGTGAATTCAACACAAAAAAATCTTAAATAATTACCAGATTACAAGGACCTCAATATAGAAATAATAAAAATAATAAATAGTTTTGTGTTCCTGTTGCTTTAACTTAATTACATTCACAAATATTTCAGATTTGAGTCTCAGGGAATAGGCTCAGTAAGATGTGGTTAGTTTTATCATTGTACTACAAGATCATGTTATTACTTCTATGGACAGATCCTGCTCTTAACTGTGAGCCATGTGCTCCTTTAGCCTTAAAAGTCAGTACAAGCATATTATCCTCAAAATCATGAACCATATTAAAAGTTACTCGAAGTTAGTCGTATGGGAATCACCGATAACTTTTGTATGTGTGATATACAAAGTAGAGCATGCTTGAATGTCAGAGGATGAGTACCAAATAATAAACTTAACTAGTTCTTTAGGAATACACATTATATAACTATCATGCAGCTCTCAATTCTTAAAATACCTTTTCAGATCTTTGTAAATGTGCTACATTCAACTTGCAGTGCATTAAATTGAAATAGGTCTAGATTGGTTTTTTATATGGCTGTAGTGACAATGCTGAATTATTTCTCAGGAAACATAACAGATTCCAAAGTCGGAGGCAGTTTCTGTTTTTGTAATTGTTTAATGGTAATCGTAGGACAAAGTTACATAAAATAAAGCTGGGTCAGAGTGGAATGAGACCCAGTATTCAGTGAAATTGTAAGGAAACTAAGCAAAATCAACATTAGTTCACCTCAAACATATTTTCCAAAAATAAGTTTTATTGTAAGAGTATGTCAATAAACTAATTGTTGTTTCTAAGATAGTAAATAAGAGCTAGTTCACTAAAATCAAGAATTTTTCTACTAGAAGTGTGTAGAAAACCGCACTAGAAATGCATAAGTGTGACAGTATTAACACTATGCTACTGTATGAAGTGAATGATCAAAATAGCCTGTGGGGTGTCATTCTCTTCCCTAAAATATGGCTCAGATAGTGTTGGATGGTCCGTGTGTCATGCTTGTGAACGGTTACTACTTGTGGTGGTTGGATAACTCATCGGAAACGGCTTAATTTTTATTAAAATTAAAGTTGTCTTGTATTTTTATGTCTAATTTATTGACATAAAGTTTTATATAAGAGTGGCATTGAGTTTCTTGCCACTTCTTCTCATTAAAGCTCAACCTTGTTTGTACAACTTTTGTCATTTGTAACTTTCTTTGACCCAAATGAATAAAGTTAATTTGATATCCCTCCACAACATAGTGTCTTTCATGAATCAGTATGCTTTTTAATAATTGACTATTTATAAATTATTCCTTATTAATTCCCATTCCAATATTTTATAGATATGTGTGGTAGGCACCACATCCAAATTGCATTCTTATTGTAAATCTTTATCTTTGAGATTTAACAAACCTCTTTGTGATATATTCTACATAGTCCAATAAACAGATTATTATATTCATGACTGAATGTATCAATATTATCTTATCATGTATGAAAACTTGTATGATGTTGTATATGGTCAAGAGGTATTGCATCAATACACTAGTTTCTTAATTAAAACAATTGTATTTATTTACTTACTATATTTTCAAAAGTTTAATCACAGGGTTAGACATACAATTTATTAATTTAATTTGGTATTAATTATATATTGTAAGATTTATGTATACATATAAATAAAATTGGAGTGCCCGTTTGTAATATTGAAATAACCATTTTTACTACATGTATATGAATATAATATATAATATGGTACATACACCAAAATAACATTTTTCTCGTCTGTTTGTTCCGGCTACTCTCTGAAATGGCTGGACTGATTTTGACTGGATTTTTATTGGCAGGTAGCTAATGTAATAAGGAGTAACTTAGGCTACGTTTATTTTAGAGTACTATAGTAAATTTGCAATGTCCAAGAAACAGACGAACTCTAAAAATAATTTATATGGCATAACAACATTTGCCGGGTCAGATAGTAGTTAATAAAACTATAGGTAGTTATATAGTTATAAAAAAAAATTTTAATTTATTTTAAATAATTCCACACCAAAGTGTAACTTGACAGTTATCAAGAAGTGAATGTGGAGGTGGTTTGATCCATGTAGAGAGAATTCATGACAATAGATTTACTGCAGAAATTTATAGCGAAAATGTGGAACAAAGTGTAGGAAATGAGGGCCTAGTTGTTCATTCCACAGGAGATAAATGAAAAATTATCATTAATAAAAAGACTGAATAGCATGCATGAAAGGTTTGATGGTATTGGAAGGAACTAGACAAGTATATCTGTATGTATTATGTAAATAATACAGAATGGAACAACTATTTAAATAAAAATAACTGTTTTGTGGCCCCTTGTTAATTTAAATCATTCAATTGGTTACTAGTTTACGAATTTGAAAGAGACTATATGTGTATGTATGTAAATAATACAGTATGGAACAACTGCTTAGTTAAATAAAAACGTTTTTGTGGCCACTTGTAAATAAAATCATTTAATTGGTTAATAGTTTACCAGATTATAGATTTTATAGAAAATATCGCGTGCTATTTTAGGACTTATTTAAATATTGCGTAAGTACTTGTAATGGAATAAAGAAGTGCATGAAATACCTAATGAAATGTGATGAACACCACAAAAGTGTTGCTCGATCCTTACAAAGTAATATTACATAGATGAGGGTAGAAAGAACATTTTATATTTAGCGGATAAGTATTCAGCGGACCGTTAGCGAGCCGGCACCGGTGCGTGCTCGCGAGCAATGTTACGCTTGATCGTGCTTTCAGTCGGAGCGCTCTACCGGCCCTTTTATAGACAAGGATTTATAACTATACATACACAGCTATAATATTGAACTGTCTTATGAGGTTATAACACAATCAAATTTAATATTTATTTAAATACTAGATGACCCGACAGACGTTGTTCTGTATATAAAACTAAGTTTATTTTTTACCTCCTGGGAAAGTTAGATAGATATAAAATCTAGTTAGTTATTCATTTTAAACTATTCTTTCAATTTGATTTCTGAACGACGGGGGACACATCAAAGGAAAACAAAATTGTTGTTTTTATTGGACTTTAACAAATAATTCAAGACCAAAATTAGCCAAGTCGGTCCAGTGCCGTTCTCGAGTTTTAGCGAGACTAACGAACAGCAATTCATTTTTATATATATAATTTACTCAATTATTATGGTTTAGGTTTGTGTATACGAAAGAACCAATCGGTAACTTACTTTTTACTAAAATTTCTATCAGAATAATCATAAGATGTTCGCATGCGACTTTACATTAGCTGAGGCATTTTAATAAAAAGAAAAACAGAGAGATATATGATATGATTGAAGAAGGTTTTTTTAAAAGCAAGGAGAAAACTGTCGACAACGTAAGTATGGAAAACTTGCAGCTTATGTTGCCTCTAAAGATTAGTATCATTTATACATTTTATATTATTATGGCAACAAACGCCAAAGTGCTGAAACGATGGGAGATAAATAAATTAAGTAGAGAATTGGGCTGAAGTTTATTATTTGTCTACTAATGTGATTATTATTGACTTCTTCGTCAATTCTGAAAATTTTCATTACTAAAGTATATTTATTTTTACTCTCCTTGAGACATTAGCTTTGTTTTCGTTATTTTGGTTGATTAATCCAATATACGATATCTTATATTAATACAGCTTAACCTGCATTATTTTTATACGCGTGATATTAGCTTCACCTGTATGTTTGTATGTTTGTAACCGACTTCTTTGATTAGATTGGCTAGATTTCGTTCAAACTTTGTAGTTTTTCGAGGACCGATGACATTACACTAATTTGATAAAATTATTCAATTTTTCAATTTGCAAAATATGATTTTTGTTAATTTATATAATTTTCGTCTATAGTCGATAAGGCAGGAATAGATGTTAAAGTACTTAATAATTTTAAAAATACGCTTTTATAGAAAATTTAACTAAAAAATGAAAAATAAATAATAGTTAAAAAAAACTAAAAAGCACGCTTTATATAAAATTCAACTAAAAAATAGAAAATAAATTTAAATTGAAAATAGTGTAAAAAAAAATATATTTTATTCTAAAAAAAAGGGTGGGGTGCTTTTTAAGATATTATTAAAATAATAATTCTTCTACACCCCACGCTTTTTTTTACAATAAAATCTATTTTTTTTACACTATTTTCAATTTAAATTTATTTTCTATTTTTTAGTTGAATTTTATATAAAGCGTGCTTTTTAGTTTTTTTCACTATTATTTATTTTTTTATGAAATAAATTTTCTATAAAAGCGTATTAAAACGGTTAGAACTCGGAACACGATTCATATATTGGATGTAGCACCTTACAAATTAAATTGTTATATATATGTTACAGCCATTGTAGAATACTCCTTGACTTAAAACAGTGTCCGTTGAGTTTCTTGTATATTTTTCTCACGATCTGTACTTTTTCCGAACATATAGTAGATTCAATAATTTAAAACAAATATTTATAGTGACGACTCAAAAGTGCCCATTTTAAATCTAATTGAATAAATTTTATTTGACTTTGAAATAACAACAGATGTAGATAGCGCGTGAATGCTTTGACTTTGTAAACTTGTAATAATCACGGCGATTTGTTTAATACTATCAATGTTTTACTAGATGATAAAGCTGAGATAACCGTTAATAGGATTTGCGTTTCTCACTATCATTAGTGCTTATTATGCTCCCATTGAGCTACTATAACTTTCTTTTATTACAATACACGACGAGACGAGCATGGATTTTCAGCTGATGGTAATTGATACGCCCTGCCCATTTTATAATGCAGTGCTTGGTCAGGATTGTTCGAAAACCCAAAAATTCTGAGCGGCACTACAAGTGCGCTCGTCACCTTGAGACATAAGATGTTAAATCTCATTTGCCCAGTAATTTCACTAGCTACGGCGCCCATCAGACCTAATCACAATAATGCTAACACATTACTGCTTCACGGTAGATGACCGCGCCTGGTGTTAACATTCTGTTATAGTTTCTAGAAAACTCGCTAATGTGCCTATTAAGTATGAACTGACATAACATTATCAAGAATATAATGATATGAAATAGTTAAAATGTTTAGTATCTTATTATTTCTTTAGGATATCCAACAAAATTTAAACAACAAAACCTCTCACACGAGAACCCATTATAAATTAGCAGTCATCGTCTAACATCCAGGCCCGTGAATAATGAGACTGACTTCATTCCACGCCAGACAACATATTGTTTATTTACAGTTTCACACCACTCGAGCGTTATTCTTTAGAGCTAAATAATCACACCCGAGCGAAACGTCACTCCACTTCACGTTCGGTCACAATACGGAAAACTTCCAACCAGAATAGATCCAAGAGCAAATAACACGAAGGAATCTATTAACACGGGCGCTTTGATGATACCACGTGCGTAATATAACGACGGCTGCGGTATCTTTATCCAAATCTATTCGTGTCTTAACCAAATTGTTGAAGACAATCTCCAACGGAGATACAGAAAAATGGAAAGGCCCATTTCGATAGAGAAGTCATAATCGGTTAACCATGACCTCTACCACTGGACTGGCGGCTGTCAAAGTACTTTTGTGCCTGTTTGATATTCGCCATTTTGGCGCTGTTGGCCATGTAGCGAGAGTCTGCGGTACTAAAACTGGGAATGACAACCTCAGCAAACATCGATAGATGGTCGGAAACTATTTACAAAAAAAATGTGTACTTTATTACGTTGATTCTTAAAGTATAAATAACACGGAAAACGAACGAAATTAATTCAAAATGCAAAAAATTTTCAAAGTACTGTTCGTTCCTTCGCAGCCATTTGTATTATACGTCAAAGTTAGTTCTCTGGACGCTCGCGAGTGGCGCTTCAAAAAGGCACAAAAAATTTGCTGTCAAACATATGGAACAGCCTGTCCAGTGGTATTTATACAGGTCTGTGCGCGTTAGCATTTTAAACATAAACTTGATGCGACTGTCGTGTCGTCTACAGTCTAGTATACTTAATCAATTTCAACTCGGCCAATAATTGTAAAAATTACAAAGTTTTCAAGTTTTTGCTTCTGGGTCAACAAAGAAGGGATAACAAACAAATCTTCACAAATATAAAATTGTTGATTATAAAGATAAACAGCGAAAGAGACAAAATTTAGATCAGCACAATCAGCACGATATAGTTTATTTATACAAAGATACATGTGGGCGATACAGCAAATAGCTCGTTTGCTATTCTTGTCATAAAACCGACCACCCTGCTCTTTATTATCGTTCGTGTGTCTTCCGGTGTTTATGCGAAAGACCTCTCGCATCGCATTTGGAAAGTTTCCTCAAACATTACGTTAAGATAACATTCAACTCATATGATCACTAGAGAGATGTCGTATTAACAAAAAAGAGTAAAAATTAATAATCAATTAATAATCGTGTTTTCAATGGAATATTCACATTATGTTATATTATTATTGTTTTCCCATTATTATATCTAAACTAATATTATAAAGGGGAAACATTTCTGTTTTTGTTTATATGTTTGTAATGTTTTCACACAAAAACTATAAGTAGTAGTATTGGAAGACCAATTTCAAAAATTATTTCACCATTAGAAATCCGCATCTTCACTGAGGGTCATAGGCATTACATTTATTAAAAAATAGGGATCTCTAATAAAATTTCAATAATATAACCCAAGGTGTGAGGAAAAATTGTCATCGCATGCGCTGCGGAAACTATTGATGATAGAACAAAAAAATGATCTACAGTATTATAGAACGTATTAATATCTACAAAAAAGTCCGGAATACCATATGTTCAACTACTGAAGTTATACCATAATAAATACTTTTTTATATTTTAAAAGTTCATATAAGTGCCGACAATAATCGAACCATATTATACATATCTCTGTATTAATCCTTATCCCATTAAATGATATTTCAATACCTGTGAATAATAAATTTAAATAATAAAAATTGGAAATGTCGAATGTAAAAGATATAACGAATTTAAAAATGTCAACCTTAAGAAAATAATGCAATAATAAAATAAAAACTAAGTGAAATAAAAACTTATGTTAACAAAAATAAATTTATAGTCCGACTTAGTAGACTTTCACTACCACGAGATCGGTATCCAAGCGAGTATATTGCGGGGCATTGCTAGTATATTTTGAGTTTTGGACTTAGGTTTTTTAGAAAACCGTAGCTAGTGACATTACTGGCAACTACAAGGCTTACTTTCTTTTGTACGGAGCCATATAGCTAGTGAAATAACTGACTGATTTTTTGTTTATTTGTCTCTTTTAATACAGGAGTAAATAAAACAAATGTAAATCAATTTTGAAATGTTTACAATATTATCATGTCCTCACTACCGTGTCACACCTTTGATGTGGAACGTTACATATTAATATTGTGCGGGGCCATCTGCTCCCATATCGCTATAAATGTTCTTATAATGCCTTCCGAGTAAAATTACTGCCGCTACAAAGTTATTAAGGAGCGCTCTGAACAGCAGCCCTGCCATAAATTAATTAAAATATTTATAAATATTATCGTGTTACGTATGAGCGAGATCTCAATACCAGAAATAACATGTTCGACATGGACTAATATCTCCTACAGAACTGAACTTTCGATCAACATAGCATGTTATCATGGGCAATCGTTAGTGACATTTTCGATAACAACATGGATACCTTCAAAAAAGACATGTTATTGGTAATAATATTACAAACGAACGTTTGTGTAATTTTGGCTGTTTCGAGTTTCATAAATATAAAACATAATTAAATTGTTGTGATATAAATGTTTATAGAATCATTAATGTAGTACACACAAGTAAAAGTAAACACTACTACACACTACTAAAAAAAATGTTACGTATAGTGACTGTTGCTTAATACAGAAAAAAAGAACTAAAGCGTAATAATGTTACCAGCAAACAAAAAATGTATAACATATCGTTTACAATCATAAGCTAATAAAATAACAGAATGGCCGATACCTTCAATAAGATGAAAATAATTTTCAATTGATATAAAAAGTACTTGTGTTTTTTTTTCTTTGCTAGTAATGCATTCAGGCATTAAGATTATTTTTTACATTTGAAAGAGATCTAGACCACCATTTTTATATTTAGACCTCCCCTAATTAAAATATATCGGTATTTTTTTGTAAAAATGTATTTTGTGTTATATACAATGACGTTCTATACACATATAAGGACATCAATCGCAGTAGCGGAACACCAAAAGTGTGCTTAAAAGTCAATGTAAGCACACTTTTCTGCTTAGTCGTGTGTCAACTGAAAGTGTCCGAATCAAACCTGAACTGTATAAATGTACCAAGAATATTTTATACAACATCAGTCGAAGCTTATTATGGTGTAATTTGTGGCATGTTCCATATTTCCGCTTTGTTTTCATGCGACGGGATTTGGCTATATGTATAGAAACGTCATTGATTGGTAGATATTAACGGTCTGACTGAAGCTATCTACGTCAAAGATCCAGCCCAACAATAATATATTCTCAGGTTGATTCGAAAACACTTTATATACTCTTTGTTTTCAGTCGGCAAGACGCGTGAATCTTATTATTATTCAGTGTTGGACGTCGCATTAATCGACCTTATTTCATGAAAACGGCAGTGAATGTTTTGGTATGCCGTTTGAACTGTTTTATCGACTGTGAAAATGACTTAATCGTTTTCAGTCAATTTGATACAGTCGAGTGTGTGGAAAATACTTGTGGGAAACAATTGTTTGATTTTGCATTACATTTTGAGTCTCTGCATTCTGGCCATAGTTAAATAATTTAGGAGCGGGTTACTATTACTGACTTGACTTATTGGTGGTATTTTTCTACGCACATAACATCAATTAAAATACTTCGATGCTTACTTTTAACACAGGAGTTGTGGGTTTTTAAATAGATATATTTTGGCAACGTGTGTTTGGAAAATTAATAGCCGTAAATTGCGTGCATCATATTTTTCGGATACTTACCATATTCTCCACTAATGAGATGAAAATGAAAGAAATCGGCGATTTCGCGTTTTGTCCAATTGATGGTAAACGAAAAGAACGATCTGTTCTTTTCTTTTATTAATACGTAATATTAAATACGAAAAACACTTATTATAACTTATGATTGTGTAATCCTATTTACTTTGGTAAATTTATCTCTGACTTTGGCACTCATTTACTTACTCGTCTCGAGCCCACCTGCCGCGAAGAACCTGCTAAAGAAGGTTTCACATAAACACTTACCCTAATAAGAACTCACTGCCGAATAGTAACTGCAATCAGTCGATGAAATTTCGTAGAACTCTAAACCGGTGGTTGCTCCATATATTATTAGCTCCAGTGCTCATTCAGATGTAACATAATAATCAATCTGATCTATAAAGTTGTTGTGTGGCGCCTGTCTTACGCTGACGTGATGCGATATTCTCAAAGCACCCAGTCTACTTCTGTACAGAATGATATCTACTGACCGTTTATTTTAAACCGCATTACGTGGCTTATGCTTTGAGTGCCGCGGCGTGGAGATTCACGCGCTTCTATCCATTACACCTTGTTTTATATGTCAGACGATAGTGTTCAAAAGATTCTGTGTTTCCGCATTGGAATGCTTCTTGGCCATAAAGTTACATTGTAGATGAATGAAATTAAGTAAATTTCTACGTAAATCCCAGCAGATGTTCGCAGTGACTATGCTTATTTAAAGCAATGTTTGTTCCAACTGTAGTCCATCCTTGAGTCATCCAACCACACGCTCAAATCCGCTAGGTTTCCCCAATTTCTGCTTAATGAGCTAAAGTTTTCAAATACGCAGGTCTTATATCAATGCAATATATCCATTGGATTTGTTTTTAACGATTCGTTGATATTATACATACTTTAATAAAGAAGCCCTGTCTAATTTGGTTTTGAGTGTGCATGTGCGGAAAATAATTTAAGTAGACTCTACTTAAGTAGGCACGAGAATTTTGAAGATTCTTAAGAATTACTTGGCCGAACTCTCCAAAATCTTGATTTTGGTCCCTGCACGCCCGTAACCAGTTATCAGTTGCTCGTTAAAATCTTTAGAGTAACCGTATCGTGTGTCCCATTATCACGCAAAGCACGTGCCAATGTTGACGCAATCGGTTATCTAGGAAACACTGTGCCAATTATAATTTCTTTATGACTCTTATCAAGTCCCTGACTGAATACAGATGCGTCTGTGATTAGGCTCACGATGTCTACACAAATTGATTCACTGTTTCGTCTGACGTTTGTAACTCGCAAACACGATTTGGAATCTTAAGGCTAGAAGTCTACCAATGACCCTCGACATTCTTTTTTTTTTTGGGAATATGTACTTGAGATATGTAATTAACGGTTCGCTTTAATTTTACTTTCTCTGCCCTATGCTTGTAGGGCTTTTTTCTTTTTAAAGGGGTTCAATTCTCCTTACGAATCTAACATTTTAAACAATTGTATGATCGGCAAGAGTTTTCCTACCTTCTTTGTCTTTCTAAACCTCGGATAGGTTTTTTCAATCACTCAGTCCATTATATTGTTACAGTTTAATATTTTATGAGTCAAAACACTAAACCATTACTGCCAATTGTGATCCCTTGGATTTGTACATAATATTGAAACAAACAGTTTGTCATTTTCGTTACATCAGAATTCATTCGGTTTTGCAGCTTTGGCATGTAGTTAAATTTTGATAGAAAATACTTGTAAATTGGTTCTAAATTTGAGTTTCCGGAAACGAGCATCTATTGTTGTTTATAACCGCTAAGTTGACAGTTCCAATCTCGACGATGGTGAAGATGAAGCGGTATTAGTATTCCTTACAGACATTAAATCGTAGTCATCTTTAATGAACTGTTTGTCGTCAGTCATTAAAATGTTTGCTCTCTCTCCCAAAACGTAAGCAGCTTTCGTTGATGCAGGCCCGCCTCGAGTGATATTGACTAATTGCTCGCATTTATCTCCGGTAGCTTCAAGAAACGGACGCAAATAGACGCATCCACTACGATTGATCTAGAGCACGCTGCCGTGCCGACTGACACCGCGGTTCGCGACTCACACACGTGAACGTCATACTTTCGCTTTAGTATTACAACCGACCGTTATTACGAATAAAAAATACGCTCAGTAAATTGAAAGTAGCTGAGGGTCCGCATACTAGGGTGCATATCCGAATGGAGGAATGTCTGTCAGCAGGATGTATCTAATTAAGCCTGATATAACAACAAATTTTGTCTGACGCTTAATTGTAAAAATAATTATTAATATAGTTTATATAAATAAATATAACTTACACAAACAATGAATTCAAACTCTATAGGTTGATCCATCCAATATACGTTAATTTATATTAATACACTTTATTCTATATTACTTTTTATGAAATAATTTATATTATTTAAACACGACTCATATATTGGATGCAGCATCTTACAAACTAATTTGTTATGTATTTTACAGCGATTGTAAAATACCCTATTTGATTGAAAACAGTGGCCGTTGAGTTTCTTGTATGTTCTAAAAAGTTGAACTCGTGAGCGAGTTCAACTTTTTACATGATAAATTTAGTAATTTAAAAGAAATATTTGTAGTGACGATTCAAAAGTGCTTAGTTTAAGCCTAATTGAATAATGTTTATTTAACTTTGAAATCACTCGATCGAAATTTTGAGAATAATACAAGAAGTGACGAAGAGAGTCTATGTCTAGTTCAGAAGAATAAAAACGCTAAGCGAACTCTAACCATGTGATATGAAATCATATGAAACAGCTTGGTGCAAGTAATTTATCTAATAAATTAATTAAGTTATTATGTTACCTCTTTCTCGTCACACACGCATACACTACGTTGGCCGACGGTACGTCGCAGGCCAACATCACGCAAATTGAGTTGGCATCCCACACCCATCTCTCCATCAGCACCTCCGTCCATTTCATCAGTACATTAGTACCGCATAACAAAATTGTATTAATTCATTCTGAAGCTAAATACGAAAACTACATAAACGGTACTTTTTTTGCGATCAACCTATCACCGAGCGCTCTAAACTCGTTTTCGGAGATACGCGAACACAAATAACTGTACTTTATAAATCGTTTAGCACTGTCCTGTTTTCGATGTTATGTTCAAGTTTAACAAATGTTATTGTTTGCCTTCTTCACTGGTGCGTCAGATATTTGGCACCTGCGTATTGGGTCTTGTAAGGCCCTCGACATATAAGTTGTAGTAGGTACGTAGAGATAATGCAATCGTATCCGTAACGACTTACGTCTGTAGTTGGTAACATTAAAACGTACTAGCGACATGGTGTTCAACTTGACAGTAGGTACAACGTTGTAAAGTTAAACTGTTTTGATAATAATACGACTAGATAGAACCGCTTGCTGTTAGACAACGCATGAGCATATATGTCACTTTGTTTTAGTGTTTGTGCGCATTGCTGAAAATAGAGGTTAACAGTTCGCCGCTATTTTATTTCGACGTGTTAACAGCTGTTATAGTCTATCTAGACCTATAAATGATCTAAGTTTTCATTCTTATTCTCACAAAATTCATAATTTTGTGAACTAAGTCACAGTTGTCGCTGTAACCATAGACCTCGAATATACTAGCGTATAGATAAACGAAGCGTCCGAGAGAGAGAGTAACATAATGACGAACAGAAAAAGAAAGCGAATATATTGTTACTGTAACCGATTTTATTTGACACACAATCCTCAGAGATGAGAACCGACCCCAGGGAGAGATAGCTCTAGACTCCTCGCCAGTGGGAATAGTCAGCATTCATCTACTAATATGTGTCTCTTTTATTCACAAGAAATCTACTGAACGTGTTTTGAGCGAGGAAATAGTACCTTACCGCTAGCCGGAGATGGGACAAGTGGCTTAGCTGGTTTTGTTAATATACATATTTTACTTATAACTATTTCCATAATCTTTAACTCATTTAATTATGAAAAGTTGCTGTATTATATTATGATAGGCATATTTTAACGTTAGATAAATATTATTTAGTTTTATTACATTCATTATTGATCGGTAATATAATAATTTCTGTCGTGAAGCGGTAATGTGTAAGCATTACTGTTTTTCGGTCTGAAGGGCGCCGTAGCTACTGAAATTGCTGGGCAAATGAGACTTATCATCTTGTCTCAAGGTGACAAGCGCAGTTGTAGTGCCGTTAAGAATGTTTGGGGTTTTTCAAGAATACTGAGCTGTAATGTAATGGGCAGGGCGTATCAATTACCACCAGCTAAATGTCCTGCTCGTCCCCTGTGTTCATTAAAAAAAATCAGGATGTTGGATGTAGATCCGTAATGTCTACTCCGCGTGGTTATAATAATGATGATGATACGCACGTCGATTCATCACAATTGTTGGTGGTAGCCAGTGTTATGAAACGCGTTATTCAATCATTCAGTTCCGCTTTCAGAGCTCTTTCTTCATCGTCTCTGGGCATTACGAAGTTGTTTTGTTACTTCTGAACAAGCATTTTCGACATAAATTCGGTATATCTTATAAACTTCGGGTATTGTGTCTGTTAGTCTGTTTATACATAAATATTCTCGTATTGTTTTATAAACTCTTTCAAAAATATTATTATAACTATCGTTTTGCATTTATCGCACAATTATTGTTAACGTCTATTCTATAAGTTCGTCCAATCCATTTTTTATTCCTCGTCCCTATAACAAGTTCTTAATTCCCCGTCTCGCCTGCATTTAGTCTCCTAACTGATCGATATTAGCGTACCTTCTCGCGAATTGAGTCTCTCCGTTATCAGATAAGTAGTTCAGTGACCTTAAACGATTGTTTATGTTCATTAGGTGTAAACATTAGCAGACATACAATTCTTGTTGTACGATAAACACTATCTTGAAATCTATAAAATATGTTCCTCATATCAAATTCACTAATTTACTCAAGTACATATAGGTATAATATATTGAGATGCAACAGTTAAAATATTTATTTCTTTACATTTTTCTCTAAATGATTGCTCAGGGGCTATAAAATGCGCGAATAGCCGTCTTCTGCAATACAAAGATGGTATTAGTATCGGCTGCACAGCCCCATAACAATATACCATAGGACATAGTATGTTAAGTCTGAATAGCCCACAAATAGTGCTTATAAAAGACGCAATCTTACCAAAAAATATCTCTAACTATAAACGCAGTATAATAATTTTAGCCGTATAGCTAACTGTATCAAAGAAACTAAATAATGATACATTTAATATATCGCGCACCGAATGAGTAGTTAACAGGTTGAAACAGAGTAGCGAATGATTACAGTTAAAAATAATGCAACGTCGAGAGCAAATCGTGGAGCTATGTGTAATGTGATGATAGCGAATGACGTCACCAGATGCAGATGCCTGCCGAAATATACCTACGCAGAATTAATCCGTTTAGCCACTTATTTATCGTGTAGAATACGAACTTAAATGAAAATTAATATTTATTTATTTTGTGTCGGTGCCGCAATAAGTACAATCTTTGACTCTGACCACGGTGCTGCCGGTTCGATCATCACCCGCCACGTACCAATGTCTTTTCGGATTTTGTTGTTTTCTCCTCTGGTGTTACAAGAATGTATGGGCTGCGGTGATCACAAACCATATGTATGCTCGTTTGTCCTCCTGTTCCATTAACAGTCATCTCATCATTTGTGGCGTTCGTCACAGTGCGGATTCAAGGAACTTTCGTCCATATTCACCCAATCTTTGTGCAGTATTTTCAAAAAACGCGTAGTCCTCTATATAATGTTAGTAACGCTTGAGATTCGACGATTCAACGATAGTCATTCTTTCAAACTTCTTTCTATCTGATGTTCCATGTAAAACTAACATTGCAAAAACCGAATTCCTATGTAAACCATCGCATACACGTCATGCGATAGTTTGTGTAAAGTAGGAGGTGAGTGTGTGTGCGTGCGTGCGAGCGTGTACTTATGGAACACGTCGGCCGTTCTGACTGTTTCATCGTCTCAATTTACTCCTTTGATGTTTCATTCTAAACTCTAATTACGGTTCTCTTCTTGTTTCAGAACTGCCCGCCGAAGAAGGTAAGCTATGGACATTCATACAATTTCATCATATGTAGAGATATTAAATAATTATGCAAATGATGTTATATTATATTAACATCTTATTATATTAGTAGGTAACGCTTTGGATAAGCACTTTTTAAAATATTCAAATAAGATTTGTAACATTGCAATTGATGACACAGAAACTGTGTCACGGACGTGCGCTATTTATCTAATTGTTATCACGTAGCTGGAAATAAATGTTAATCTTTGTTTACCTATTTTAAGATATTTACTCATGATTATTTTTGTTCTTATTCTCCCATAGGCAAAAGTATATGGCAGTTAGTTCTGGAACAATTCGATGATCTGTTAGTCAAGATTTTGCTGTTAGCCGCTATTATTTCGTTCGTAAGTAATGACTATAAAATGTCATATATGTATCTATGTATCATAATCAAGCAATGAGAGGTATAGTAATATATTTTTTTCTTTACAGGTTTTAGCTTTATTTGAGGAACACGAAGATGCCTTCTCAGCATTCGTCGAACCTTTTGTTATTTTACTAATTCTTATTGCTAACGCTGTAGTAGGAGTATGGCAGGTAAGTGTACAATTTTTCACACTTAATTCATTTATTTAAAATTTGATTATAAATTAACCTATTGTATTGACATTTTTAGGAAAGAAATGCAGAATCCGCCATCGAAGCTTTAAAAGAATACGAACCCGAAATGGGAAAAGTTGTGAGAGGAGATAAGGCCGGTGTACAGAAAGTTCGGGCGAAAGAGATTGTCCCCGGTGACATTGTTGAAGTGTCCGTCGGTGACAAAATTCCCGCCGATATCCGCCTTATTAAGATATTCTCTACAACCATCCGTATTGACCAATCTATCTTGACTGGTGAGTCGGTGTCTGTCATCAAACACACTGACCCAATCCCCGACCCCCGTGCTGTTAACCAAGACAAGAAGAACATCCTATTCTCCGGTACCAATGTTGCCGCTGGTAAAGCCCGTGGTATTGTTATCGGCACTGGTCTTAATACGGCCATTGGTAAGATCCGTACTGAAATGTCTGAGACTGAAGAAATTAAGACTCCCCTGCAACAGAAATTGGACGAGTTTGGTGAACAATTGTCTAAGGTTATCTCGGTCATCTGTGTTGCCGTATGGGCCATCAACATTGGACACTTCAACGACCCTGCTCACGGTGGCAGCTGGATCAAAGGTGCCGTGTACTACTTCAAGATTGCTGTGGCTCTAGCCGTCGCTGCCATTCCAGAAGGTTTACCCGCTGTCATTACCACTTGTCTCGCTCTCGGAACCAGGAGGATGGCTAAAAAGAACGCCATTGTTAGGTCACTGCCATCTGTAGAGACCCTTGGTTGCACATCTGTTATCTGCTCGGACAAGACTGGCACACTGACCACCAACCAAATGTCCGTCTCACGTATGTTTATCTTCGAAAAGATTGAGGGCGGAGACAGCAGCTTCTTGGAGTTCGAAATTACTGGTTCGACATACGAGCCTATTGGTGATGTTTACTTGAAGGGACAGAAAGTTAAGGCTGCCGAATTCGATGCTCTTCACGAGCTGGCAACTATCTGCGTTATGTGCAACGACTCCGCTATTGACTTTAACGAATTCAAGCAGGCTTTCGAGAAGGTTGGTGAAGCGACTGAGACGGCTCTTATCGTCCTCGCTGAGAAAATGAATCCCTTCAACGTACCAAAAACTGGCCTCGACCGCCGTTCATCCGCTATTGTCGTTCGCCAAGAAATTGAGACTAAGTGGAAGAAAGAGTTCACTCTTGAATTCTCCCGTGACAGGAAGTCCATGTCAACCTACTGTACTCCACTTAAGCCATCTCGTCTTGGAAACGGACCTAAGCTCTTCGTTAAGGGTGCACCAGAAGGTGTTCTGGACCGTTGTAGCCACGCCCGTGTCGGAACAAGCAAAGTTGCTCTCAACTCCACTCTTAAATCTCGCATCTTGGACCTCACTCGCCAATATGGTACCGGCCGTGACACACTTCGTTGCTTAGCCTTGGCGACTGCCGACAACCCAATGAAGCCTGATGAAATGGACCTCGGAGACTCCACCAAGTTCTACACTTATGAAGTCAACCTTACATTCGTCGGTGTCGTCGGAATGTTGGACCCGCCCCGTAAAGAAGTGTTCGACTCTATCGTCCGCTGCCGTGCCGCTGGTATCCGCGTCATTGTCATCACCGGCGACAACAAGGCCACTGCTGAAGCCATCTGCAGGTAAGTGGGGCTTCTATTTTACAGGATATTATCGTTCTTTTCTTACCGATTCATAAGATACCACCATATTAAACCATTTAAATATACATTCACGATTTAAAAGCCTACTTATTTAAATTTCAGACGTATCGGCGTGTTCACTGAAGACGAAGACACAACCGGAAAGTCTTACTCAGGTCGCGAGTTCGACGACCTGCCCGTGTCGGAACAGCGCGCCGCTTGCGCCAAGGCTCGTCTCTTCTCGCGTGTGGAACCCGCCCACAAATCCAAGATTGTTGAATACTTGCAGAGCATGAACGAGATCTCCGCTATGGTAACACAGATACATAATCTATTATTTACGGATGTTATTTTAAGTCCCTTTTATGGTTTTTTAACTGGGAGAGTATGGAGAAATCCTAATCCAGAAGTGTGATACAGAAAAATTGTCTAAGAAACCATTTGCTCTTTTGCTATGAAAACATTTTCGTCAAGCGAGAGTTGTCCATAAAAATGAGACAATTTGATGATGTTTTTTTTAATGCGGTTCGCCTCAATTTCATGTGAGGATCATTTCATTGTATGTATATGAATAAAATATTATCTCATAAATAATATAAGCCAGTTTGTGCAAAGTAACTGAATCACAGTCGATACTTATTGAGGAAGTCACCGTTATGAATATGTATTGTAACCATAATCATGGTGGTAATAATAGATAATAGCTGAAAAGGTACCAAACTGTTTTTGTTTTTTACAAAATCGTTGGTCACTGTGCGAAATTATTCGATGATGGACTATACGTAATATAATAAAGGCAGTTTCTAACTCAAGACTAAATCAAAAGTTTTCAAGATTACATATTATTAGTTAAGCTATTACAAGATCTAAATTAGTTACGGCTTGCGGCTATTGTATTCCAATTTAATTTATGAGCTAAACAATCGTGGAACAGTCCATGGAACTTTATTATTTATTACTCCACAAATAAAGCAATAAATTGTGAATTAATGTTTACAATTGTAATGGTAGAAGTGCCCACTGTTTACATAAACCATTTGCTATTTGTATAAACATTGATTCCAAGGGAGATATTACATTATAATAATCTCAATTAGATAAATGAAAAACACGCTTTACTATCGATTGTAATCGTTCTGTTTTTATACAATAGGCTCTTTGAAGTTTTAATACAGATTATTTATTAGTTTTGCTTGTTTTTCAAAGTGCCAAGAAAATGTATTTCTGGCCATTGAAGTAAAAATATACCTTTGTATTGTATTCGTTGAAATCTAAATAAGAAGGTAACAGAATTAATTTTATAAGTGATTAATATAGTCGTCGGATGCTGATGCGGAGCTGGATGACTCGCCTCTATATTGCTACGTACGCTTGTAACATGGCTCTTAAATCTTGGTATGTCTTCTTCAGCTCTAGGGTTGTGGCTCCATTTACAAGATCTACTTGACAGTTGATAACCCCAACTCCAAGATAGCATACTAGGAAATTGAGTTGAGATGTCGTTCTTTCCCTTATTTAGATTTGATGACAGGATGGTATGTTTGTTTAAAGACTGGTGATGGTGTGAACGACGCGCCAGCTTTGAAAAAGGCTGAGATCGGTATCGCTATGGGATCTGGTACCGCTGTAGCCAAATCTGCAGCTGAGATGGTACTGGCCGATGACAACTTCTCCTCCATTGTAGCCGCCGTTGAGGAAGGTTAGTACTACTAGTTTCCTGTGAAATTTATTACCTGTCTTGGGCACGTTTTACACTGAACCCAGAGGCAATTTGAGAGTGACAGGATATTTCTAACTAATTAAGGCTGCATTGCATCATATGAGCTGTTATAGTTAAGGTTTAAGATTAATGTTTAAGGTTAAAAGTAACACTGACTTTAACATAGTGTGCGAAATGTGTTGCACCATCGTTTTCCCCAACATAGTTAAAGTTAAAAAGCGAAACATCAAGTTAATATCGAATACTTCTTTGAAACTTTTAAAAGGTCGATTTTTAGCGATTTAACACAAGGTTGTACGGTTACAGATAACAGATAAAGTTATGAAGTCTTTTAAAAATTGTCAAACGGTGCTACACATTATTTGCTTAACCGGTACTTTAACATTTTTGTTATTGCTAAAGTTAGTTGGTGCAACCTAGTCATATATATTCTATTTCTAATTGTTTGTCATAATTTAAATGTACATCTTTATGCTATTATGGATTGGTACTCTGACAACAAAAATGTCAACTTAAATAAGTTATAGTGACCCTCTAATAAAATACTTAATAGAATGAGTTTAAATTCCAGGTCGTGCTATTTACAACAACATGAAACAATTCATCCGTTACTTGATCTCCTCCAACATCGGAGAGGTGGTTTCCATCTTCCTGACAGCCGCCCTGGGTCTGCCCGAGGCTCTGATCCCCGTCCAACTTCTCTGGGTCAACCTGGTCACTGACGGTCTCCCAGCCACTGCCCTCGGTTTCAACCCACCGGATCTCGACATCATGGACAAACCACCCCGCAAGGCTGATGAAGGTCTTATCTCTGGATGGCTATTCTTTAGGTGAGTTTTAATGACGAACGTATCATTCTATTGGCCATTGTTATTGAAGTAAAACTACTTTATCCACGCTTGAACTAGGGAGTAAGCTGGTGAATGCGTAACGAGAGCGTTACGAAGTGGCATAGTTACGGGAGAGGCGACCAGAAGTTGAGAGGGAGATATAAGTTAGTGAAGTTAGAAAGAGAGAGAGAGAGTTACGATTCGTATTTTATAGAATAAGATAAATATAACATTATTATTATTATTTGTTAAATATATGATATAATATTATTATTAAGTTAAATCGTTTCAGTGATCAGTGTCGCGATTTAAGTAAAACTTTTTGGAAGTTCAGGCCAAGAAGTATTACTTCAATCGCGCGTCAATATTACGCGCACACACATTTTATTAAATGAAGTATTGACACGTGCCGCGCTAGCTCCTTGAACTATGTATTAATATAGGCAGTATGGGGCGGGAGTTCTAGAAATTTATGTAATAGGTCAATTTAAATTATTGGTTGTATTAACCCAGATACATGGCTATCGGAGGCTACGTCGGTATGGCCACAGTGGGCGCCGCTTCATGGTGGTTCATGTACTCGCCCTACGGACCCCAGATGACCTATTGGCAGCTCACCCACCATCTGCAGTGCCTCGGAGGTGGAGATGACTTCAAGGTAACATGAACTTGTAGCAATTTGTAACACACTTGCAATTTTAGGATAAACAGATTTTTTTTTAAATAAAAGCTTCAAGGCAAAAACCTGGTAAACCAAAGAGACAATCTTTATTTATAGTGTTTCATCAGTTCAAGAGTTAAATAACGCATCGTACAGGCAGCTGTTTATTTGGTTTGGTTAATCACAATCTAACCTTCATCAATTTCAGGGTATTGACTGCAAGATCTTCACAGACCCCCACCCGATGACCATGGCTCTCTCTGTGCTTGTCACCATTGAGATGTTGAACGCTATGAACAGTCTGTCAGAAAACCAGTCTCTGGTCTCCATGCCTCCATGGTCTAACATGTGGCTCGTCGGATCCATGGCTCTCTCCTTCACACTCCACTTTGTCATCTTATATGTAGAGGTCCTGTCGGTAAGTACTTTTGACATGTTTGTTTTATGTATAAATGAATACCTAATTTTCTACAAGAGATTTTAATGAATTACACACAAGATATATTATATTCATTTGAAGTATAAAAATATGGATTGCTTTCTAAAATAATCACTAATTGTATTCATCATAATGACATGTCTCTTAACTTTTTAATTAATGTATTACACACATTGTCCAGGCTGTGTTCCAAGTGACCCCACTGTCTGTGGATGAATGGATGACTGTGATGAAGTTCTCGATCCCAGTGGTGTTGCTGGATGAAGTGCTCAAGTTCGTGGCGCGCAAGATCTCCGACGGTGAGAGCATCCTGAACGGCATGCAGTGGATTGTGCTCATGTGGGCCGTTTTCTTCGGTCTCATCCTCTACGGACCGATATAAGACGGCTTTCCCCCAACCATTCTAATACCCCCAGCAAATGTGATGCACACGATCAACTTTAGTAGACCAATAACAATTATTATATTTATTGTAAGTGTTATATACACAATTATTACTATAGATTGCTTTGAGTTGCACCATACTGGTATGACGGAGTGTTCCATTTTCCACTCTTGGACTCCCAATTGGCTGTTTGTGAGAGATTATATTGGTCTCACAGAAGACTGCACTCAGCAAAGATAACAAGCATTAGACCAAGCAAACATTCAAAGCAATCTATATCAACATAGCTCTCATAAATGTCAGTGTGACTGCTATATATTATCAGATCGTGTGTGTCTCACATTCCACTGTGGAAATAAATGGAACTATGAGCATTTGCTCACCACAGTACCTAACCATTTGGAATGCTAATCCAAGAGTGAAGTGCACGTGTGACTTTGAACCCCTTTGAGAATAATCTGCGGTGCTGCACGGTTAGAGTTCATCTCACGGTTTTAATGATGTGAAGTGATGTAGCCAACATCAATTGTAAACTGTTCAATATACATGACTATAATATATAAAAAATGTTTAGTCGTAATTAATACTATTTATAGAACTTACCATCCATTTTATCAATTGTTGCAAGAGGAAACACAAAATAATGTATTTAAGAATGTTCCAGTTTGCTGTAAAAATATCATCGGAATATAAAGGACTATCAGAATATTGAAATTACCACCAGCATTATTAATATTGTTTTTCAATTACGACGAATAATATATTACGGGTTAAAATGGATTAATATTAAAATTTCTGCGAGTGCTTTATTGGTTAAACATTGTATTTTTTGTGTAGGTGAATTATTATTGGAAGTTAAGTAGTCAGGACACAATATACTTATATAATGATAGTGAAACGTTTGATGCAAACTCATAATAAAATTATTATATTACTTAGGCTTTGTGTGGAATACTTGAGGGGTATCGAAATAAATTAATTATGCTGACGTCTGGGGTAACTAAAATCTATTGAGTCTGATGCTCGTCTTTAGATAAATAAAATTAAGTAGCTTCAAAACTGAGTGATTCTAAACACAGAAATGGTTATATTTGGTTGGCAGTTTGTAGGATTTCTTAAGATTAGTTATAGATTTAGGCCGCGTCAGATGAGTATTTCTCTAATATTTTCATGTGTATATTATAACATATACGTATCAGTGTATTTATACTTTTCAATACTAAATCAGAGCTGTAAGTCATTGTTGCACAGGCAAAAAAAAATCTAAATTTAAAGAAGAGTGTCACAAAATATGACCGGTTCTTTTTCCAACTTGTGGTACTGAGGAAAAAATGTTAACATTTGCTTTCTCTAGTTTTATTAATGAAGCAGACATTTGACGCGGCCCGACTACGAAGAGCGGCGGCCAAGCGCGCTCCTGTGATTGCGTTTCGCGTGCGAGACAATAAATATTTTAGCCCACTGCGGAGTCTCAAATAACAGTTTACAATAATTTTAGTCTAGTGGCTGTGAACATCCTAAATTCTACCCAATTAAATGATTTTCTACATGAATTTATAATGGTTGTACGTTTCGATTTTATAGCGATTTATTAAATAGTGTGTTAGAGCTCCGTTTTAATATCACATAACTCGCACAGCTTGATATCCGGACAGACATAGTGTACTTTTGAAGGTAAAGTGGATAGCATAGGATAATTTATTGTAAGTTAGGCTCGTCGTGATGTCGATATTGTTTACTCGATGTATTTGAAACTCTTCCTTCGTCTCACTTATGCTGCTTGCTAACAAACAAGCCCAATATTTAAGAGTTGAGGAGATGATGTACTTCCAGTCCAGGGGATGAAAATGTCCGATTGTTTATATTTTAACCAATCTTTTTTATTATGACATAGATTTACTTTACATACTATGTGGGTACATTGTATTGGATGTATATTGTCTGCTCAGCTCCTGACAGTAACTGACCAATAACCTGTACCTATGTTGTTGACAATTTCAAAGTACCCTCTTCGACTAATTTAAGTTATGGTTGTTTATTGATCAGTTATCCCTCCGTTATGTGTGTTTGTAACCCGAATAATATCATTTTACTAATTTATAGGTGTGTTTGATTTAACAATTGACCTTTATGTTTTAACCATCCAGTGTCTAGAATTTTGTTGATGGACTGTTAAAGTAACTTCTGATTTACCAAGCAATATTTTGTTTAATATTTAATTCATTTTATTAATTATTTATCGTAAGTATAATAATAATTAATTTGGTTTCGGTAATTACAATGTGTAATTCGTTAGTAAATAGATATTAGTTGTCAAGTTTATAACTTTTTGTGTTTATTAACTAAGAGACATAATACATTTGTTAATATATACATATATATAATTAAAAAGGGTTTACTAATGAAAATCTCTAGAAAATTCTAGGCCTAGATTTAGTGAATTTATTAATAATGTGTAATAATAAAATTGCATGGATGCATCGCATGTCTTTATTGAGTACAGTGTGTTGTGATTTTGCCTATTGCTGCATTTTAATTTGTAAAAACAACTGTTCAAATAAATTGTTAAAAATACGAGTCGTCCAATCTTCAAACTACACACAACTTCACACATTACTATACATATTGTGTGAGCGTAATCCACACACATACCCTTAACAACTACAACCTAAGCCCAACCTATAATGACTCCGGTATCATAACATCATTATAACGAGCACTGTCACAATCCTTCATACTTGCAACACAACTCCTTAGAAGTTAAAAATGAACTGTTGACGCCTCACTAACTAAATGTGCCTTGCGTGTCATACTCGAGTTTTGCAAGCTTCCAAAACCAATTGCTATTGGCTATTACAGTAAAATTATTGCTATCCGAAACCCCCTTGCGAAACGGACGTCACTTGGAAGTGACCGTTTCGCGTTTTACCAACGCTATTCCGGCGGACACTTAAATTCTTACGCGCTCAGTGCTCGCTCGATTTCGAACTTGTCTGATATATTTGAATAGAGCGATTGAACTCACATATATCTGACGTGTTCGTAACGAACGAGCGCGACAAGCGAGTGGGTTTGTGAGGCCTGCCAGGGCTGGCACCGGTGATCCTTCCCGCATGCACTAACGCAGTGTTGTCTTCCCCCAGCCCAACTGTCGTGGAAGGTGTAGCGCCGAGAGCAGCAGCCCTACTGCACGCTATTCCATGAACACTCATTGTTTGTTGTGATCCCGCAGTGAAACTACACATTAACCAGGACATGATGATCTCCGCACACACAGTAAGTTGGGACGGCCCTCGCACCTCTGCCACCAATTAACGCTACCGTTGTTTTGCAGTGAACGAGGTGGTCGTTGACAAGTGGTAATCTCCACCGACCCATAGTTCCCCACTCGCTTCTCTGCCTCCACCGCTCTGGTCTCAGTGTCCTAACCGATGCTATTAGATTTAGTCGCCGAATAGACCCGCGGGCCGTCGGATCGCCGAGGGCGCAGAGCTGTCTCCCACGTCCACTTAGCTACCAGAGAGGAAATGTTCATAATGTGTATATACAATAATGTTAGGAAGATTAATCAATTTGTTATATTATATACGTTATTATTATTATTAAAAAGACTACATGGTGCCCGTCGAATTAGCAGTGCGACAGATTTTGTGTACTTAAGTTGACCGCATGCTATTAATTTATTGTTATATTTCAATTGTATTTGTCTAGTTCGCTTCTCTAGAGCCTATGTCTTTGATTCTATTAGTACTGACACCTCGACGAGCAATATGGTGTCCGTAAGTGAAGGGTATAACATTATCCAGTTTGGGACCGAATCGTGTCCATTAATTTAAACATACCTGTACATTTTAATGTATTATTGTTTTGTACAATAAATCGTTATAAAATTATAACTGTTTCATTTCTAGTGCCATAGTTATCGATAGTAACGGTCAGGTAGTCTGGGCCCTAAACAAATATACTTATTAATAACATATTTAGTGGTTCAAGTACTTATGATATTATGTAAGGAGTTAGATGTTGCGGTTATTTTGAATAAAAAAAAAACATGGCGCGTGTCTCACAGTGAAACTCAATGACGTTCTATACATATGGACATATCATTCGCAGTCTGGCAATGGAACGGCAAAAGTGTGCTTAAAGACAATGTAAGCAAGTGTGCTATAAAAAGTGCATAAATAATACATTAACGACTCAAAAAAAGATTGTGTGACGTATCACCGGTAAGTGGATTTTATTTATATAAGATTGATATGCGTAAGTAATTAAATAAAAACGAATATTTTTTCATTAAATATGGTACAATATTATTGACAAGTCCCCAGACAAGACCCGCTTGTCAGAATGAGACAGATGAAAGGACACAGTCAGAAATAAAAACAAGTCTTTTTTTTTTAACCGACTTCAAAAAAGGTGGAGGTTCTCAATTCGGCGGTATGTTTTTTTATGTTTGACTTTCGACTGGGTGAACCGGTTTTGATAATTATTTTTTTATTTGAAAGCTGGCGCTTCCATGTTCTATATTAATAGTATTAGATCTATTAATTCGATTGTATAAAAATACGCAATTATTTTTATACTTTTAGTGTATATTATAATATCTATTGGTTTGGAATAAGTAGTGATTTTCAAGTCGGTTGTTTATTTGTAATTTTTTTTAAAGGCCTAGTGAACAGTGATTAGCAATTTTTAATTTTGTGTAATGTGAACGGCTTACAAGAACGTGAACGCTTACATGCTAGTGCTATTTACACATTATCACGGAAGTATCGTTACCTAGTGATAATTGATACATGTTTACATCGTAAATATGTAAAAGCTAATATTTTTCAGCTTACCTTTACACGAGATAATGAAAAAAAATTGGCACCAGTTGGTAGCAAGAGAGAGCTTTGAAGAAATTTATAAACTTATATTATAAATAAGCATATTTATATATCACCACTACGGGATTTAAGTTTTTTTGATTTAACTACATTTAAAATTTGACAAAATCTGTCATACAAACAAATGTTGATGTCCGCTTACGCTACATATACCAAAAAGATACCCTGGAAAAGATATCTAAGTCTAAACGACAAATTTAATTCAAGGAACTCTTCATTTAAATAACCAGTTTAAATAATTATTTTATGGAAATAAAAATATTATATTTGAGTATTAGTTTCTCTCATTAAACCTTACCTTAACTTATTAAATCCAAATCCCTTTAGAACGTAAAGAAGTAACAAAATATATAAACTCAAGCCAATAAATAAATACACAAACTTTCCCCTTATATATGAGTGTTATTTTTGATTAAAAACGTAAAAAACCTCCGAAAGATCAGATCTTGATCGGAAAATGAGACAGACTGACGAACGTAAAATCCACGTTTTTTGTCTGGGTTTAAAAAAAATACCAAACTGCTACTCCACATATGTCACTGTCCAAATCGGGTTCTAAATTCAAAATACGCAGCTGCAACTGAAATAGTGTTTACATTCCTGCCTATTGACCAATTATATTTTAAACAACTGGAGTAAGCGAAATGTATAGACATAGCAGGCGAAGGTTATTATGGTGTCTTTTGTGGCATGTGTCATATTTCAGCTCTGATTTTTTAAGAGGTGCATTGTCTATATATATAGAACGTCATTGGTGCTACTACTAACTACTCAAATGAGAGCTTCCAATATCCTACATACGAGAATTTAAAATACATACAGAATTGAATTGTTTGACTTTAACTTGTCGTTTCATTCGGCTTCAAATGTAAAGGATAGTATGGATATATTGAATACGACTTGCAGCTAACACAGCAGAAACAGCACACAGTATCTATGGTTGAGAGAGGATACGGTTTGAACACACCGTGCTTTTTTGCTTTAATCGCTTCCGTAAAGGAAACATCACAATGGCTGTCTCCAGATCAGACGCCATAATAATGCCCTAAAGGCTAAAGGGAAGCTTATCTACCATAATAATAAGCGATGCTAACAGCACTGCATGCTCTAATTAATGCACTAGAGGTTCCACAGATAAGGTCTAGCAAAAATAGCTTGTCCATGACAAAACTACCGATGAGATAGCCCCCATTCAACCTATATCTTTACCGTTATGACTCGTCCTTGAGTCCAAAATTAATATTTTTAGAAGAGGGTGCAAAAGGCTCACCTTATGGAACGTGGTGAGGCAACCGCCCATGGACATCTGCAACACCATATCACATAGAGTCATCAGACCATACGTTACCGACCTTTAAGTTGGGAGTATGGACTTTGCTTGAAGGTCCCTAAATTGTATCGATTAAAATTGCAGCCAGTAATTGATTCCACAAAATGGCTGAAACTTCTCGCAAAACGCGCGGTTGAAGAATGCTGTACGTCAACACTATGCGTGTGGAATTCGGCTGCTTGGCCTGCTGATTAACCAGAACAACTCTTCTGAGCACTCCCCGTGATGAACGAGGTAGAAGATGCAGAGAGAACGCACGTCTCTACAAAATACCAGAATCAAGCCGACCGGTAATGATCCGAACCGCTCTGCGTTGTATGCGATTAAATGGAAAAAGCTGGTGCTCCATGCGAGGCCGAATTTGCGCCTTATATAGTTGCAGACAGTAGTTTGTAGAGAAGTACCGTAGAAGAACTGTCTCGCCTTATTGAGCACACCAAGCTTTTTAGTGGCCAACTTGGCCTTCTCTTCCAAGTGGGCTTTGTAAAAATTTATTCTAATAGTTGGTACGGAACTGGTATTGAGTACTGGAAGCTCATAAAATTATTATATTTTATATAATAGCCAATAAAAGGCTCGCAAAATGTCTATTGCCTTTATTTACTTACAGTATGTCTCGATTGATGCATCTACTTTACTCAATAACTCTTGTGTATTTACGTATTAATTTGCATTTTTTTTGGTTACTCATGTAACGCATTTATTATTTGATGTTTGAGTATTTTATTGCATCACTTTGCATATTACACTGGCCTTCAAAAGTAAGTATCACACTTTTAAAATTGGGATAACGTTTTAAGTTCACAAGATATACTTTCGAAATAAAAAGGACTCCAAAGAGAATTTAATTTTGTACATAAAAACTTTATAGTCGGTAACCTTCTTGTAAGAATTGGCTGAAAAAAAAACTTCAAAAACAAAACCATTCCTTTTTCAAAGTGGACGTTTCCGAATTACAATTTTACCATCCACATTTTTCTTTCTGTTTTAAATTTTTTTCAAGATTGATGGGTCTTGTTTTAAAAATTTATGCTAAAAAGCACATAACATTTATTTATCATGCCTCTTTCAGTTAAAGAATGTGCTAGGATCATGGCTTTTCTGGAACTAGGCATCAGTATGCGTCGCACTGCAAGAATGGTGGGTGTGACGGTACGAACGGTCCAGAAGGTAAAGCGAAGGTACGAAGAGACTGGACGTGATCTGAGGAGACCTTGTAATGGCAGACGCAGGTGTACCAGTGCCCGAGAAGATCGTTATATTATTTCCACTGTGTTAAGAAATCGCCACCAAAATGCAGTTGAAGTCCAGCAACAGCTACTTCAGACCCGGAGGGACTACATTAGTGACAGTACAGTGAGAAGAAGACTTGCTGAAGCAAATTTGAAACCCCGAAGACCAGCGAGTTGCCCAAAACTCGAGAGACAGCATCGAGTAGCGAGACTGCGATACGCCTGTGAACACATGTAGTGGGATGAAGAAGAATGGTCAAGAATTTTGTTTGCAAATGAGTCTCGATTCTCCCTTTACACTTCTGATGGAAGGCGAAGTATTTACAGGTGACCTGGTGAGCGATACCTTCAAGCCTGCATCTCAGAAAGAGTCCAATACGGTGGAGGCAGTGTACATGTATGGGCTGGCATATCTTCAGAAGGTCGCACAGAGCTAGTAGCCATAGAAAATGGCACCCTCACTGGGCAAAGGTATGCTCAAGAGATTCTCAATGAGAATGCAGGGCCGTATTTAGCAAATATGGGTGATGGATCGATAGTGATGCATGATAATGCCCGGCCACACACGGCTCATATCGTACAAGAGTATATTCAGGAGGTCGGTATCAGCGTGATGGCTTGGCCATCAAGAAGTCCTGATCTCAACCCGATTGAACACGCCCAAGCTCATGCTTGGGAGGCTAGTCAGAAATCGCAGACCACCACTTACTACCCTCAGGGCACTAAAGCAGGCCCTGGTAGAAGAATGGGAGAATATTCCCCAACATCGACTCCGAAGCTGTAATCAGAGCTCGAGGAGGCTAACTAAGGAAACTAAAAATGACTATTTTCATTGTTTTATCTTTTTTAAGATAAAAATGTAACTAATGTATAATTTTAGTTTCTAAGAATTAAAGCCTATAAAATTTGCAACAAAACGTTTTTAATCTTAAATCTCTACCTTATATAGTTAAGAAAAAAAATTAATTTGAAAAGTGTGATACTTACTTTTGCAGGCCAGTGTATATTGTAATTTAAATGATTTGAAGGGTACAGGGGAAAAGTGATGAACGTCAATTCTACATTAATTAGAGAAAATTAAATTCTTAGGTTCATAGACTCACTGTATCTCTTTTACACAAATCTCGCACGAAATAAAATTCATGTTTATAGGTTTACATTTATTGGAATGGTTGAAATTGAAGGCAAATTTATTTCGATATAAAATTTATTTATAAAAAAAATGAAAAATTATTACCAATTATTAAATGGGAAAAATGATGAATGTCAATCAAAAAGTGATGAATGTCTCCAAAGAAACTGAAGTGGCAAGGCTCTAACTATGCTTGATTAATCATCATCTTCAATTATATTAGTATTAAGTAGGGCAAGAAAAAATTTTTTGCCTTCTGTGAGCAGAATTTTGACAAGTGCACTCAGTCATTGTATTTGGCTGCGGATATTTTTTTTTTACTTTATTCGACAAACCATCAATATTTATGCACAAATGTAAAAATATCAACAAGGAGACTTTAAACGAAAAGACACATAGAAAAAATATCAATAACTGGCATGTACAAAAGATTTAGAGACATACAGATTATTTAAAGTAGTGTAACAAAAATAATAGTAATTTCTACAAAGCTCCCTTACGCAGGGAGTCAATGACATTATGACGAAAGCAGGTTGATGTGGAATTAAATAAATTGAGTTGCTGATTATTTTGAGAAACTGTATTAAATTGGCGACAAATACGATTGATGCAGGAGTGATATGCTAGGTTAGTACGGCAACGATTATCTTTAAATATGTTGTTGGTACAAACTGTACGTTTAGGGATTTTACAATTGAAATTTATTTTTGGTAATAATGAAGTAACCGTTTGATTATTAACTATTTTATGAAGTAGCATCGTGTCAAGCAGCACACGACGCAAGCATAGAGGATCAAGTTTAAAATATTTAAGTTTATCTTCATAAGAGAAATTGACAAGTTTTCTGTTAAATTTCAATAAAAGTCTTCGCAGGAATCGTCTTTGGATAGACTCGATGGTGTCAGCGTAAGTTTTTTGGTAAGGGGACCAAACAGGAGAACCATATTCTAAGACGCTGTGAATAAGATATGTGTAAAGATGCATAAGGCTGAAAGGGTTCTTGAACCCTTTTGTAATACTGAAAATAAAACCCATTATCTGATTAGCTTTCGCAATAATGTTATTTATATGTGGAAACTTGTAATTGGCATTTAGAATTAAGTTTACTTGACCGATTTGTAAATGTTGCTGTAAGCTCCCCAAATAAAATAATAAAAAAATGTAAATTAAATGACAAGGATGTATAAAAAGTTATTCCAAGGTCTTTAGCATTAGTTTTACTTGCAAGTTTGTAATTATTGATTGTGTAGTCAAATTTAACTTTATTGCGCTTTTTAGTGAAAGTAAGCACAAAATATTTTCTCACATTTAAAAACATTGCATTTTCTTCACACCACAGTTGAACTGAGTTTAAATCTGTCTGAAGAGATACGCAATCTTCAACACTATTCATTTCGCAAAAGATTTTTAAGTCGTCTGCATAAAGGAGGCACTTATTTTTTATGACTGATATGATGTCATTAATAAAAATGACAAAGAGCAATGGACCAAGGTGTGATCCCTGAGGTACTCCCGATGGAACAGTTATAGGCTTAGAATAAAAACCATTAACAGCAACTATTTGAGATCTATTGGTAACATATGATATGACCCATCTTAATAAATCCCCATGAATTCCATACTTCTCTAGTTTCTGGAAAAGTAATTGATGATTCACTTTATCGAACGCCTTCTGGAAATCGGTATAAACCGCATCAACTTGCTTCTTATTGTCAAGACAGGTCACTATAAAATCTGAATATTCTATTAAATTTGTGACAGTTGATTTGTTTTTAACCAAACCATGTTGTTGTGAAGAGATTAATGGTTTAAATAAAAAGTAAATATGATCATAAACAATACTCTCAAATATCTTGGCAAAACAATTCAGTATACATATTGGGCGATAATTACTACATTCAGTTTTTGTACCTGCTTTGAATATGGGAAATACATTAGCTATTTTCCACAACTCTGGAAAGCACCCAGTGACTAGAGATTTATTGAATATCAACATCAAAGGCAGTGTAAGTTCTTTACCACAAAATTTAATAAAAAATGAGGGTATCCCATCTGGTCCAGGGCCTTTGTTCGAATCTAGATTCTTGATCTTTTTCAAAATGTCGTTTTCAGACAGTGTTAACTTGCTTAAAACTGTTTGAGGAACCATCTGGAAAGCAAGACTTTGATGATGTATTTTGGTTATCCAGAACGTACACCGATGCAAAATAATCAGAAAATAGCTGGCAAATTTCAAACCCAGATATTGCAACTTGATTATTATAACTTACGGTCAGTGGCATTTCATTACATTTTCGTTTTGATTTGGTGAAATTCCAAAACAATTTATTGCTACAAGCCATGAGAGACATTTCGACATTGTTAGTATAACCATTGTAACATTCATCCATCAATCTCCTGGCTCTAGATCTAAGGAGAGAAAAAGTGTCGTAATCTCTAGGATTATGATACATTTTATATTTAGTGTGCATTTTCTGCTTTTCTTTTAAACATTTAACTAATGACTGACCAAGCAGGTTGTTTTTCGTTATTAATTTTTTTGTATGGTGTATCGTTTTTTATAATTAAAAAGAGGTTATCATAGAAGATATTAAGAATTTCATTTACATTAACTGATGGAAGTAATGTATACCAATTAGTATTCTTTAATTCTCTCTTGGTTGATATAAAATCGCATTTTTTAAAATTAAAAACCGGATTAGAATTGTTTTTTTTTTTTCAAGTAATTAGTGACGCTAAGTTTAATATCGACTTCGAAAGGGGGATGATATTTATCCTCCTTATATAATGCTAGGGCTGGTACAAGTTTCACACCCGAGATGTTAGTAAGGAAAATATCAAGAGTTCTTTTGTTATTATTTTTTAAATAATTGTACTGACTCACTCCACCTAGATTTATGAGCTGCAGCAATAACCGTGATTTCAGATCATAAGAAACACAATAAGGAGTCACTGCTTTCGTCATATCACCATTTCAGTTAATTGAGGGTGTATTAAAATCACCAAGTATAATAACAGATCCATCATGTTCAGAAATAAAATCATTAGACTTATCATAGAATCTATGTAACCGATCAATAGCAATGTCTGGAGGTAAGTATACTAAGCACAGGGTTATGCGTTTTCCTGGGTTCAAAGACAACCATATACATTCGGAGTCGCTCTCCAAATGAAAAAGTCTAAGTGCTGAAATATTTTTCCTAACCGCCACTAGGATGCCACCCCCATATTGTTTATGACTATTTACAGAATCCCTATCAGGTCTAAAAATGATATAGCGACTATCTAAGAATTCAGTATCGCTAACTGAGCTATCTAAGTTAATCTCAGTTAGACAAATAATATCGTAATCACAGTTTAATACATTAAGGTAAAATTCACTTAATTTGGTACGAAATCTATTAACATTTTGATAAAAAAGCAACATTTAAAATTCACTAAAATTATTTACAATATATATCTCATATTTGTAAATAATTGGTGATAACATTGTATACCCATGCACCATTATGAGTCTCGGTGAAAAATCAATTTTGGTTTTTCTATGCATACTCTAATCTCTTTGATAGTGCATGTTGGGATGGGACATTTTGGTTTAAACATGGGCTTTAAATAATCTGCCCAATTCCTGAAGAGGTCCTGTTTACATTGTTTAACAATGAACGGAGATGGCTTAGACCTAGCCACTGCTATCTGTTCTGCCCATTCGGAGGGTAGCTCAATATTAGCCTTTTGATTTATTAAAGCCATGTTTCTATCGCATTCCATGTAAGAATGCCCTCTGACAGGGAACACAAATTTTATTTCATCTAATTTTTGCCGAATGTGCACAATGTAAAAAATAAATCTGATTATCAGATAGTTTTTATTTTGGCCCCCACATGAATCACAAAAAATTGTTAATTAACTTCTTATTAACATCGGTAACTCTTCGGTGTGTAGGTCTTTTCTTGGTTTGTTTTTTTAGCAAATTAGTGTAGGATTCATCTTCATTGCAAGAAACTTCCATTTTAGCAACTAAAAAACACAGGTTGCTAGAAAATAAAATCGCTTTGTCGAACTTTGACACAGACAGTGACAGTTAAAAGGACCATAAACACCTCCATCATTTTTTTACTGACATCCAGTATTTTTCGCCAGAAATCGAAAACTTTCATCGTATAGGCTAAAAGCCTGCACCTAAATTTTTAACGGATTATTTGATGACAACTAGCATTACTTGCCTGTATTTCGATGAAAACGAAACTGTTTTCGAAGGACTTTCATATGTTGCCAATATAAAAAAAAAATTACATCCATCATTATCCCTGTACCCTTCATTTGTTAACTCAATAGGAAATAAGAACTTATAATAACTAGTCTGTTTGGAAAAGAGCAACCTAAGAGTTTCTTGCTCGTTCTTCTCTAACTCCTCGTTTACACCAAGGTACATTACTGATGTTTGCGGTAGAATATAAAAGTATTTAAAGAATTTCTTAATATAAGCCAATTTAAAAAGCTAATAACGTTCTTTGACCACACCATTCTTCTTCTTTTCCACTAGTAAAAAAAAATGCGGTCCGTCCGTTGAAAGTTTACAACTTTATCCATCATGCATTGATAGAGTATAAAACTTGTTTGAAATAAATTTTATACATAAATTTCAATAAAATGTAGAATAGGTACTTGTTAAAATCACGTATGTTTTGTTGGTTTGTACGCTGTGCATGTATCAGTTTCTCTGATCTCTATGTGATATATTTATTCATTCAGGTCAGGTCAGGTCAGACTGGATCAAAGCATGTCATAGCCCTGTACTTTCCCCGCGGCGTAAAAAGAATAGGGGAGTCCCAGGCCCATGGGTGTCGGAAGAGGCGACTAAGGGCTTTTTAGAAGCGGGAGAGTCACGCTGCCGTCTTTTGACGTCAGCACAATCGGGCCAGACTCGTCCGGATAATTACCACACTCGCACAGAATACCGGCGTGAAGTAGCGGCCTAGTGCCGCTATGTTAAGTTTTATTAATTTTTTTACGAAATATGTTTTTCAATGATAGTATTGTTATAACTTTATTTGTTCATTACTCTGTCGCATTAGGTTAAACCTGTAATGATGGATGTAGTGTGGTTATAGAAATAAATAAATAAATGTTTCGCATAGGTTAGTGTCGACGACCGGTGGCCATAATCCTAGTGGCCATAGACCTATCCACTCTCTGGCTCCACGTAGATTTAGAGGACCGCGTCCGAATCTATGCGTGTGTCTACAGGTCCCATAGTGGTAACGCAGAAACCGATCATCTCATGGGCTGCGTTCAAGCGTCAATTGACGACGTGCGTGCAAAGATCCCCTCCGCTGAAATTGTAGTCTTGGATGATTTCAACGGGCACAATGCCGAATGGCTTGGATCACGTACCACAGACTACGCAGGGCGATCTGTGCATAATTTTGCATTGGCGTATGGTCTGTCCCAATTGGTTGAGTCGCCAACGCGGCTCCCGGATGTGGATAGCCACATGCCGTCCTTATTGGATCTTCTGCTGACTACACATCCCGATGGTTACCAGGTCTTTGTCGACGCCCCTCTCGGAACCATTGCCTGGTCAGGAGTGTAGTGCCTATCCGACGCCAACGTCGCAGACCACCAGCGCGTTTGGCACTACAAGTCAGCAGATCGGGATAGGATGCGTTCCTTTTTTGCATCCTACCCTTGGGGCAGGGTTTGTTTCCCTTCGGATGATCCTAGTGCCTGCGCCGTTGCAGTAGCCGATGTGATACTGCAGGGCATGGATATTTTTATACCAAGCTCTGTAGTACCGATCGGTGGCAGATCACAGCCCTGGTTCGATGCGTCAGTTAAAGCAGCATCTGCCTGCAAAAAACAGGCGTATCGAACTTGGGTTGCGGCGCTGGGCACAAAGGATCTGAACTGCATAGTTCTTAAGAGGAAATACAACCGTGCCTCCAGATTTTTCAAGCGGTGAATCGCCGGTGCAAAGTCAAAACTCGTCGTCAAAATCGGCGAGCAGCTTTCCAGTTACCCGACCGGAACACAAAACTTATGGTCGTCAGCTCGAATTATCGACAAAGCTGCTCTTGGTAACTTCAGCCAGCCGTCCATGCTGCCGTTGCACATGAGGAATGACACCCTGGCCCATACAGCAAAAGAGAAAGCCGATCTCTTGTACGCTCTTTTCGCCTCCAACTCGACTCTTGACGACAACGGAAAAACACCGCCGAGCATCCCGCGGTGTCAGAGCTCTATGCCTGAAGTACAGTTCAGACAGAAAACTGTTAGGCGAGCTCTGTTTTCGTTGGACGTCAGGAAGTCAAGCGGGCCGGATGGCATTTCTCCAATCGTGCTTAGAACGTGTGCCCCTGAGTTGACGCCGGTGCTAACGCGTTTACTCCGGCACTCTTATTCAAAAGGCGTAGTCCCTGACTCATGGAAGTCAGCCCTTGTCCATCCGATCCAAAAAAAAGGAGACAGTTCGGATCCGGCAAACTACAGGCCTATTGCTATTACCTCCCTGCTCTCCAAAATCATGGAGAGCATAATTAGCCGTTAGCTCTTGGTATACCTAGAGGGTCACCAGTTGATCAACGACCGACAATACGGGTTTCGCCATGGTCGGTCGGCAGGTGATCTTCTGGTATACCTAACACATAGATGGGCTGCGGCTATTGAAAGCAAGGGGGAAGGCCTGGCAGTTAGCCTGGATATAGCGAAGGCCTTTGATCTTGTATGGCACAAGGCGCTCGTCTCAAAACTTCCAATATTTGGGCTCCCCGAGAGCTTGTGCAAGTGGACCTTCAGCTTCCTCACTGGGCGCAGCATTCAGGTCATTGTCGACGGATATTGCTCGAACTCTCGCTCGAACTCGCTGTGTGCTATCTCCATCATTCATTGCTATGCAGACGACAGCACTGGTGATGTACCGTATACATGGACCATGCAGGTCTCTCTCGGGAAATCGTCGACCAGTGCCGGGAGAAACTTGTGTTTTCTATCGAGTCCTCTCTTGACAAGGTCGCGAAATGGGGTAAATTGAACTTTGTCCAATTTAACCCCCAGAAGACTCAAGTTTGCGCGTTTACCACTAAAAAAAACCCCATTTGTCGTATCACCGCTCTTCAAATCTTCTTCGCTTTTCTTCTGGGTCTCGAAATCTCGAGCTATTGCCAATTTCGTGGTCATCTGGAGGGCAAAGCCAAATTGGCTTCAAAGAAACTGGGCGTCATTAATAGAGCACGGCAATACTTCAAGCCGGCCCACATACTAGCGCTCTACAAAGCGCAGGTCCGGCCACACATGGAGTATTGCTGTCATCTCTGGTCTGGCGCACCCCCAGTATCAGCTCGATGAACGGCTGGATCACTTGGCGTTGCGTAGAGACGTCGCTTCATTGTGTGTCTTCTACCGCATTTATCACGGGGAGTGTTCCGAAGAGCTGTTTAACCTGATTCCTGCCGCCGAATTCCACCTTCGCAAGACACGCCACAAGTTCGGTTATCATAATCACCATCTGGATGTGTGGCGGTCCTCCACAGTGCGGTATTCAAGGAGCTTTCTTCCACGTACTACAAAGCTGTGGAATGAACTTCCTTGTGCGGTGTTTCCGTGACGATACGACATGGGTACCTTCAAAAAAAGCGCGTACACCTTCCTTAAAGGCCGGCAACGCTCCTGTGATTCCTTGGTGTTGCAAGAGATTGTGGGCGGCGGTGATCACTTAACAAAAGGTGACCTGTACGCTCGTTTGTCCTCCGATTCCATAAAAAAAATGTAAACGCTATGTTACGAGGACGGCACTGAAAATTTCGGGAATCAAGGAAGTGACACAACATTACTATTTAAAAATGTATTTATTGCTTTTCGAAGTATTCTCCGCGAAATTCGACACATTTTTCAATACTATGGAACCAATCATTGAAACAACCATTCCATTCGGAAGTTGGGGTCTCCAAAATGGCCGTTTTGTAGGCGTCCACAGCTTCTTCAGGTGATGAAATCTCTGACCACGCAATTTATTCTTTATTTTAGGGAAAGTATAGAAATCATTAGGGCTTAGTTCGGGGCTGTACGGCGGATGTTCTAATAATTCTATGTTTTCGTGCTCTAAAAACTTTTTTGTTCTGTGCGCGGTGTGAGAACTCGCATTGTCGTGATGGAGGATGATGCGGCGGTTGAAGTTCTCTTACCGGAACTTCAGAAACGACCTGTGGCAAAAAAATGCTAGTATACCATTCTGCATTAACCATTCTTTGTCCCTCAAGAGGAATAGTCGCAACATGGCCGGTTTTGGAGACAAACGTGGCCACCATTTTTTTTGCAACACACCGTGAACGAACAATTTTTGTTGGCTTTAACTCATTTTCGAACACCCAAACTCGTGACTGGTTTTTTGATTCGGGTTCGTACGCGTATATCCAGGATTCGTCACCTGATATATCGACGTTGTATTACAGCATTTGAGGATCCTGCGTGGAATCTTTCGAGAGTTCTGACGCACCAAGTAACGCGAGCCGCTTTTTGCTCTTCACAGAGCAAATGCGGTATCCATCGGGAAAAAAAAACTTTTTTCACCTGATTGTTCGTGCAAGATTATTTGTATTTGACTCATGCCAATGTCAAAAGTTGCCTGAATTTGGCGGTATGTCACATGTCGATCTTCCTCAATCAGCCGACTGATGTTTTGACTGCAGTTTTTGGACGACCTTGACGGGGATCATCACTGAGCTTGACACGTCCACGTTGAAATTCAGCAAACCAGCGATAAATTGTGGTTTTGGATGGGCCTTCATCACCAAATGCAGAAATCATCCGGTCAACACTGTTTTTGTGTTAAACCATAATCGAAAGTCATAATAAATCATCGCTCTAGAATTTTCTCGAGTCAATTCCATTTTCTCAACGACTAAACAAGTTTGAGAAGACCTTGTGACAAGACCGCGAATCTTTTTTTAAATAAATAATAATAAAATGGTATTCGATTTTAAAAGTTTTTAATTAAAAAAATTTTAATATGACAGGAACAGTGGAAATATTCCATTCCCGATTCTTTTAGTGCAGCCCTCGTATGCTGGTCTAAAGACTTGTCGGCAACACTGTGTGAAAGAAAGTACCTACGTACCAAACAATTACACTAAGAGGATGTTTAGAAGAAATATTATGTTTTGACAAGTATTCTACAAGTTTTGTATAAAACTAGTATGTTACTTGTTTCTTGGTGTAAAAGAGGGTTAAGGAATTCTGCCTTCCGAATGAGCTGTATGAAAAAATTACATATTTCAACTGTAATGTTATTTACCTTTATTTTTTGATTTGAATCATAATTTTAAGTATTAAAAATTGACTTGTCGTATTTCGAAGCGCAAACTCATCGAGCACTTGATTCTTTGGAACTTATGAAAATCGGAAAACATAAGAATTGCATTATGTACTTCTTACGGTAAAATTTCGTAATTTTTAAATTGACTTTTGAAAATCGGAACATCGAAATTCAGAATAAAAATTTCGGAGTATTTGGGTGTTCCCAAAAATTTTAGTACCTATCAACTTCGTTTATTCAGTGGATAGCCAGTGCAGCTGCAGATTTTTTTAATTGCTGCCTTTTCTCATTATAAGGTACATAAAAGCCAGACCCTTCTTCTGAAGCTATAGTTAGACGACGTAGCTTAGCCTAAGTACCTACCTCTTTCAGTTTGTGACGTTATGTAGTTTACTAGTTTGAAGCTTCTAACTTCAAACAGCAGTCAGCACTACATTCGACCAAAGAGAATTTAAACACAACGTTCACATTCGAAAGTGACTACTCTTTAGGACTATAGTATTTACCAAAGAGAATTTAAACACTACGTTCCGTATTTATTTCACACAGCAGTCAGCACTACACACACACTAATCATTAGTGAAGTGATACTAGTCTGTAGAACCATAGTAGTTACAATTTACATCCTCTTTGTGTAGAACTAGAAATAGGGTTGGTAGTTGGTACTTACGTAGATGGGTAGGTTTGTGTAAACACTACAGTGTAACTTAAAAAATTGATTTTGAAGAAACTTCAACGGACTCTTCGAAATAGATTACATTCAAAGAAACATTGTAGAATAAATATGAATGAAAATATAAATTTGCAGTGAAAGGGAAATATAATAATTTGAATCTCTAGGTTTTGGTCACCAAACTAGTCAAATGGAGCCTGAAAAGTGAGTTGGATATCAGTTTTTTTTTACATTAATTTTAATATAATTTTTTTATTGTTTTGTTACAATATAACTAACTAAAATTACAGAACTGATACTGATTTGCCAGTAAAATTCGCAAACCTAGATTTAATGGAGACTGGCGACTCAATCGCTAAAAAAAACGTGACCGAATTAAACTCCAGGGTATTAAGAAAAAGAAAGCAATCATCACCTGAAGCCAATAAAACAATGAATCGTAGAGTTAGCATGCGACCGCGCAAAAATAATATCCTCACAGAAAATACAAATCCAAAGCAAATTGAAGCATTATACCTCAATAAGAAAATTAAAAATGTAAGTCAAACCTTAGAAACTATATATGAGGAACCTAAATCAAGCAGTTCTAACTCAAAGAACACTGGAAGGAAAGTGAAAAGACTGCTAACATTTCAAAGCCAATACTCAAAAGAGAAGATTAAGAAGCGAAGAGCTAAAATAAAGAAGTTATTGGGTAATAAAACATTCCTTAATAGAAAGAAGATTTCTATGAAAGTTTTCCTAAAAAATATTGAATGTTTGGAACTTGATGAAGTTACACATTCAGAAAATCAGGTCTTAGAAAATGGTGCAGTATGATACATAATTGTATTCACATGTTTAAGAAAATAAGCCATATATATTTTATTGATTTATTAACTGATGCTCAAATTGGCAATACACATAATATCAAGTTAGCATTCTATCCCAATTAATGAAGTATTAAGTAATTTATTATTATTCTAGACATTCCGAAACAAGTATTTTAGTATAATTAATTTTTATTTGTAGTTTAAGTAATAACTTAGACTAAAAATCCATTATTTGATTATAGCTTATAAATATAATTGAAAGAATTTTTAAACATTCTTTGAGATTCCCTACTACAAAATTTATTTTAAAATGCAACACTGCTTACATAATTTTAATACTTATCTATGTGTAGAATTAAAAAAATCCAATTTGACAAGGTAAAGCTTAAATAATAAATACAATTCTAAACTAAACATCAAGTAATATGCATTGATGTGAGTCTGCTTGGCATTTATTATATTGTTTTATCATGTTTGTGTTCTGATCTTCCTTGACACATATACATTTTGGCTTAGAAGAACCTGGAGTATACAACTGTCGTGGATAGCCAACCCACTCCCGGGAAACACCTCCACTAAAAAAAGTTTTTAATTTTAATGAGAACAAATGAAAGTGAGGTTGAAGCAGGGCTCATAAATCAAATTTAGGATGCTAACTTGGAAGAAATAGAGTAGGTATATCTGATTTCAAAGGAGGTAAGTTCAGAGTATGGGCTTTGAAAAAAGAGTATCACTTATTTTTAAAAAGCTTTAGTTACTTTATGCCTTGCCATAACAACTTTTCATGGTTTTTAAAAGAATTATGTAAAATGAGTACTTTGGCATACTCTATTAGTGTTCTAGATTAATACTCTATTGTTTCTACTTCTTCTTATGTAGTTCATAATTGTATGTAATATTCATTTTATATAATTATTGTTTTACACAAACCTTAACTTTGAACACCACACTCTTGTACCCTCTGTTTCACTCCAACCCACATTACAGGGCGGGTAAAGAATATCTTGTTGTTTGGATTTTTCCTTCTCTATCCTGCAATCTTTGAGTCTGGTTTTAAATTTTAACATATACTGTGTCTCTGTCCCATCCTTATTATAATACCTTCCCTCTAACTTTCCTGAAATAAAATAAAACAATTTTGGACTGGAGAATCAAAAATCATAAGACAAAAATAAGATTGAGATGTTTGCAACTTCTGAAACAAAAACACAACATAAGAATTTATTTGTAGGTGTGTGAAGGTTTTCTCACTTCCTTTAACACAAGGGTATCAAATTAATGTACCTACATTTTATTTATGTACGAGGAGGACAACTGATGTTAGGTGATCACACCACTCACATTCTCAGGCAATTCCAGAGGAATCACAGAAGCATTGTTGGTCTTCTAAAAAGCTGTACTTGCTGGCTGTAAATAATGTCACTGCAAAAGACCATTATGGAGTCTATATATATATATATAGGGTTACAGTGGCTTTGGCAGGTTAACGGTACTATAATAACAGTAAAATACCAAACTAACTACATCAAATAATAATAAAAGTGTGATTTTTCGGTAGTTATTGTTCCTTCAGAATATTATTAAAAATCACATTATTAATTGCCAGACATCCTTAATGGTCATAAAATTTTAATTTTACTTAGTTTCATCATAGTATATAAGCTGATTTATATACATAATACTTGGGTAATAAGTAAATTGTGTTTCGTCATTAGCCAGACACTTTTGTTACTTCCAACCCCTTGGCAGACAAGCATGTAGGGTGTAATGGATGTAGGAGAGCGGAGGCAGTATGCATATTTATTTATTTATTTATTAAAGATACAATGTAACATTACAGATTAAATATAAAGCGTTACAAAGATATAATACTAAAGAAAAAACAAACAATGAAAATTATAAACTAGTTATCTTATTTTATAGAGCTTACAGGCATCATACTCTCAAATTGTTTCTTACATTCTTTGACTAAACATTCCATCGAGCTGGCAAATAGATCACACTGTGGTGCTACCTCAAGTACAGAATTTAGAAGACAGATGGCTCGTATTACAGGCGGGTGCTTATGCGCTTGAGTGCGTGCAGGTGGCTGCGCTAATAGTGCGTGTCGCCGCGCGCGTACGGGACGAGGTCGGTACATAGAAACGCAACAAACGTTGTAATAGGTATATGCAGTCCACTCTGCCCCGAATTATTTTGAGAACAAACTTAGTAAGAGCTATGTACCTATGTAACTGCAGTGAATCAAAGATCCTTGTAAAAAGAGTGTTGGGTACATAAATGGATAGTATCCATATTGCCTCTTATACAAATGTCTAAGGAATTGTTTTTGGACTAAAGTATATTTGCTCTCATGTGGGTTCCAAACAACTGAGTTGCACTCAAGAATACTACGGACTAGCGCCATATAAAGGATACAAAGTGCTTGGTTTGTCAAATGAGATGCATTAGTAGAACAAATTCAAGCCGTCGGTTAACAGCCTCAACAATAGTCTCCACATGTGAGTGAAACATGAGTTTAGGATCGAATATAACCCCAAGATCTCGTACTTCCTGTACTCACATCACCAATTAAATAATTGAACTCTTGCACGACAGAGGAGCGTGAGAATGTCATGAATTCACATTTTGACAGGTTAAAAAACAGCTTATTATCAACACTCCACTTGTAAACCCGATCTAAGTTGTTTTATAGAGATAAGGATGGATCATATGGGTGAGTGCGAGTGAGTTGGCGAGTTAAGTCTACCGTGGTTCCTTACTGCGCAGTTATTTCTACTGTGCATGTACTGTTTAGTACTGAGTACTTATCTACATCAGCTAAAATAATATAATATACTATGTTCCAGTAATATTAATTTAATATTCATTATTAATTAACAATAGATTATATGTTTACAATTTGCTTAGTAAATAAAATTGATTTTGTTTTAAAATACAAGTCATGGATGATACATTAATTTGTGTTATTTTCAACAAAAGCAGTGATAAAATAACATTATTTTCTGATGAAACAATAAAAAAAATTTGAATTAATTTTAAAATAATATCTAATGTCATCAATCTATTTTTTTATCCTTAATAATGTATTACATATCAACTTGCACCATAAACAAATTTTTAATAAATTTTTTGAGGAATATTTTGCTTTTTTTTTATTTATTGACAGAATAAATTAACAATTTAAGGTAGTTGTAGCATCAAATGTCTCTTCTTAGAATGTTTTCAAAATTTACATAGACTATCAGTTATATAAGTCTGTGCCAAAAAGTTTATTTGCATAAGTCATTTTTATCACAAATCTTACAATTTACAATGTTTGTCTGGCAAGGGGTTAGAACTATCAAAAGTGTCAAGCACATGAGGAAACATCATCTACATATTACCAAGTATTATATATAAAAATCAGCTTTTATACTATAACATAAGTTAAATAATAATTTCATGAACATTAAGGGTCTGGCAAGGGGTTGCAACGATGTTAAGTGTCTGGCAATGAATAACGTGATTTTTTTTGCATCCGCAATACAATCTTACAAATTCACAGACAAATTCAGATCCATCTTGGTCAATCGCATCAACATCAGCTGTCACCGCTAAGGATATAGCTGAATTTGATGATGACGATAATGAACCTCTTTCATCATTTCATCTATTTCTGAGACAAGCAAGAGTATTTCGCTGCAAGACGAACTTCAGGCAACACTGACTGCTGTGTTCAAAGAACCTAAAGGTTAAGGCAGAAAACTTAACTACGAATTCTCTGGAGGCATTAATCAAGGAAATGAATTTATATGAGTCCGGGGGGTCTAAAGGCGAACTTTTACAGTTTGTGGATAACTGCCTGAGATCTGTGGTTCCAACTAGTGTTGAATCCAAAAGGGCCTTCTCAGTGGCTGGTTATCTGGCCAACAAAATAAGAAGCCGTTAAGCAGACAATTCTTTGGACATTTTGTGCTTCTTAAGGAGCTACTTCCAAAATAATTCGTAATAATGGCTTGTGATTTAAACTGAACAAATCTTTCATTTGATTGGTATATTTTGTTAATTAATCTGTAATATCTAATAATAATCTACCAAGTAGATATAGTTTTATTAAATTGATAATAATATTTAAGTTTTATAGTCAACTCAACTTAGATAATAAGTTTCATTATTTTTACTTCTCGTTCTTTTGTTTGTTACAAAAAGTCTCCCATTCTCATAATTGGGGGATGACACCAAGTTCTTTGGGAACCCTATACATCAACAGGGTGAAATACAACAAAATTTAAAATCTATTGAATACTGGACAAAGGAATGGTTACTTTCACTCTATGTCAACAAATCCACTGTTCTACATATTGGCAAAAAGAATCCCCGAGTATCATATTGGTTAGACAATCAGCAACTAAAAGCGGTAGATACACAAAAAGACCTAGGAGTGATCATAAGCAATGATCTGAAATGGGAAGCACACATTGTGGCTACTGTGAACAAAGCCAACTCAATCCTGTACCTAATCAGAAAAGGATTCTTCAACATCACCAAGAAAACATTTTAAAAAATCTATAAAACTTATGTCAGACCATTACTGGAGTATTCGTTTCAGGTCTGGAATCCATATTTTGGTAATAAATAAATATCTAATAGTTGGAAAGGGTACAGAGTGGAGCCACTAAGTTGCCTAGGGAACTGAAAAATCTTACATATGAACAAAGACTTACAAAGCTTCGACTCAACAGAATCAAAAGCAGGCGAGAAAAAGATGATCTAATTGAAACATACAAAATACTAAACAATTAAGTATTATAATGTCCCAAATTTTGAGAGCATGTTTCCAAGAAGGAGCAATCAAGACTAAGGGGACATGATACGAAGCTAGAATATCAATTAGCATCATCAAATCCATTAAAACACTTCCTGAACAACAGAGTTGTTCATATATGGAATAGATTGCCCAAAGATGTGGTTATATCAAAATCTATTGATCAGTTTAAGAATAGCCTGGACAAAATTTGAATAGATATGCCAAATGATATAGAATCATGAGCGAAAGCTACTTAGTCTATGATAAATAATAATATTCTCATAAACAGCTCACAGCTGGTGTTACACAATTTCTCACCTCACTCACAGGGAGTTTGATGTATTAGGTGTGATCAAACAGCAAGTGAGGCCCTTGCTGTTACAACTTAAACTGTTAAACTTACCCACATACAGATATTTTTTTCGGAATGTCTGTTTCCAATTAATGATTGCAAATAAATCATCACATTTTAAATCAAGAATATGGTCTCTTTTTTCACTTGAATCCTGGAAATCACCAGTAACAAGAGACCTAGTTGCATCTTTACCTAACAAAAAAAAACAAAGACATTGTCAGTTTTTTAATATTATACATATTAAATGTACAATTCTATAATGTTCGCAGATTTAATCTTCTATTTACCTACAAAGAAGTGGTACGAACGTCCTTTTTCATAATGACTTTTGCTTTTTGTAACGTTAAAAATTGAACCAATTACAGCTAAATACAATTCTTTGTTTTGAATACCATTAAACTGAGATAGTTTAGTCTGAGGTATCGTTCTTACATTATGATTTTGTGTAAAATAATATTCTACTAGATATGACGACACAAGCACTGAAACAGGCGCAGCAGCTATAAGTACGCATTTTACATAAACGAATAATGTTGGTTGTGACATTTTCAGCACTGAAAAACGTATTTAAATTTTACATTGTAAATATTAAATAAAAAACAATATTTTTGTAATTACTGTTGGACAGTGGACTAATGAGTAATCACCACAGAACACTATTATGACTATTGCGTATTGACTATTGACTAATTCAATTCAATTTTTGTGATATGGCGTGTGGCTGCACTAGTCGGGCGCAAATTATTTCGCCAATGTCGAATGGAATTGAAGAGACACGTTATGAATGGAAATTTTGTATGAATTTAATTTGGATAATTTATATGTGGCAGGTTTTTTGAGTATAGCGTTATTTTATATGGTTAGTTTCTAGCCCGGAACAACACAATATTATACAAAATACACTCTACATATTTACAGCTTAATATTATTATATTTAATCACATATTTACCTAAAAAATTACAATATGGACTAAATACAGACGTTAACAAACATTCAACGTTTACTGGACGGGGAAATTTCGGTGGAAGAACGCCATAAAGGGGATGAAGAAGTTTAGGACAGGAAAATACTATATGAGATACAGTACCGTCGTCCAAACCACATTAACACAAGGAGTGATCTCTAACTCTGATCTTGTGCAGGTGGACAGGTGTGCTGGAATGACCAAAACGTAGGCGACATATTGTGGAGGTAACCCATCTGTCTGCATATGTAATAGAAAAAAACCACGCCTTGGTATATCTGGTTGGACCGAGGCATAGAATTTACCTTAAACCAATTTTGATTCATTCTAGTATGTATTCCAGGACTTGTCGAGATAAGTTTTAGAAAGTGCACTCAAATCTTGGGAACTACTTTTAAAATGTTCATAAGAACCCATTTGTATAGCAGATTTAGCACAAGAGTCTGCTGTTTCATTGCCTGCAATGCCAGAATGACCTGGAATCCAGACAACTGTTAAGTCTATTCCATTTTGATGACAGGAAAATAGAGCCTCCCTAATCTGAAGAATAATTGGATGTCTTGACCTAATCCGGAATGGGTTTTCCTTGATGGATGATAAACAACTAAGGGAGTCAGTAAAAACAACAGTTTGATTCAGGTTATGGGAGTGGGTAAACAGGATTGCTTCTAATAAGGCAACGGCCTCCCCTGTAAACACTGAAGACTCAGGAGGACATTTGAAATGTAAAATGACTTTAAAGCTGCGCCAACACAACTATGCTGAGATATCTTTGAAGCATCAGGGTATATAAGAAGGTGATTTGACCAATTCTGATGAACTAAGCATTGAAATTTCGAATTAGTATCGGGGGCTCCTTTGACCAAACCAAGATCAGTAATGACGGAGGAATTGAAAACCAGGACTTTACATGATGTGGAGAATAGAGGAGTCATCGATAAAGATAACAAGGGATGAGGTAGATTGGTAAACTTACGGAAACTATCCAATAGATAAGAAGAGGGATTGCGTGTGCTAAGGACTTGAGATAGCTGGTCCAATTTGGTCCACAATGGGTGGGAGGAAAGCTGTAACATTTTGCTGACAAACCGGTCACATAGGTATTGCTGTCGGAGATGTAAAGGAGGATCAACACATTCGACTTGTAGAGCGTTAGTGGGGGAAGACTTCATTGGACCCAGAATAATTCTGAGGCAACGATATTGAATTTTATTTAGCTTCTCAGACACTGTTTTTTTTAAAACAAATGAACAGTAATAATAATATAGCTACGAACTAAAGCATTATATAAGAGTTTGAGGGAGTAGGCATGAGCACCCCACCAGACTCCTGCTACTGCGCGTAGAACATTGATGCCCTTTTCACATATTTTATTAATTACATATTCGGTATGAGCCAATCCATTCAGTCGGTAATCAAGGATAACTCCAAGAAACTTTGCCTTATCTTCCAAGTTGATGAGTTGGTCCCCACAGTAAAATCTAAAGGTAGGGATAGATCTCTTCCTCGTAAACACAACTGCCTGACAAAGATAGGCCGTGGTCGGAGAGCCATTGCCCTAAATAGTACAAAGCAGAGTTGAGGCATTGGGATATTTCCTCTACAGAGCCTTAGCTATGATAAAGGACAATATCATCAGCATACTTCAAGATGTTACAAAAATTATTAACGGACAATTCCAGATCCTGAGTATATTTGCTGTATAGCAAAGGACTGAGAACAGAGCCTTGGGAAGACCTTTCCTAGTGGATCTGGGTGGGATACTGGAAGACTGGTGTTTTAGTATAGCTGACCTGCCACAAAGCAGGTTACATATGAAATGTGTTATCCTCGGCGGTACACTCAGCTGGTGCAGTTTTTTCACGAGCAACGGAAGAAGTACATTATCATATACAGAGGCTACATCGATAAAAACAACCACAAGGTATTCACCCTTACCAAAGGCAGTTCGAATGTCTGTCGGAAACTGAACTGCGAAGGGGCTAGCAGTCCTCTCTCTTCCATAATCCACTCTAGTCGGTTCTTGAGGAGTATCTCCGTAACTTTTGCTAAGGTGGACGACAGTGCAATAGGTCTGTATGCATTGGGATCTGATGCTTTTTTTCCAGGCTTGAGAAGAGGGATCACTTGAGACTTCCAGGAATCTGGAATTATTCCTTTTTCAAAAAAAATCATTAATCAAATTAAGAAAGGAATATTTAGATTTGTTATTTAAATTTACCAAGAAAGAGCAGGGCACACCATCTTCTCCAGGGGATGAATCTTTTAGACCTCCAAGAGCAATCTGAAGATCAGAAAAAGAAAAGGGAGCATCCATTTCGCACATTATGGGTTCTGGCGTAGAAATAGGGAAATCGTCCGGATGGGGAACATACGGTGGAGCAAGTTTGTCAGCAAAAGTACTAAGCCACTCAGATGGATTGTTGGAGTTTGGATCGAAGTAGTTAAGGGTTCTGCGAAATCTTTTTATGTTTAGCCAAACAATAGAAGAAGGCGATCTGGGGTTAATTGATTCACAGAACTTAGTCCAGCCAAGCTTTTTCTTTTTTGATAACATCCTTTTAGTTTTAGCATCAATACGTTTATATTTCATGAAGTTCTCTTCTGTCATTTGGGCTGCGTACTCTTATTCTGCTGCCACTCTTCTTCTTTCTTTTTCTTCATGTATGTTTTCCTGGTAATGGGAAAGGTTTTTCTTTACAATAACGGCACTACCACCTCTTGCTATATTATCGGGATGGTAGGCATGGTAGATTTTGTAGCCTATGAATTTAATCAATGAGTGCGTCGTAAAATGTGTTTCGGATATTAGACACACATCAATATTTTCCATATCGAGGATTACCTGCAATTCATTTTGATGTTTAAGTAATCCATTTGCATTCCACACCATTATTTTAAGCGGCGTATTCATTTGTTTTGCTTGAGTATAGCTTTCATAGTGCTATTTTAATTTTTTTTCAGCCTTTTATTAACGATAACATAAGTTTTAATATGTTATCAAGTTTATCATCTGATTTAGGAGATGGGTGGGGTACCTCGGGTTTTTTTATTATATTTGCAGTAACCTTGGCATACGTCTAATTCATACTGTATTCATATTTATTGTAGCCTTATAATTAGACTTTTGCACTTCACTCCTGTCGTTTTGTTGTCTAGCCATAGAAGGTCTTTGAGTATTTTTTGTTTCCTAGCTGCTAGATTTCCTTAGCAATTGCACATCCTCTTTGGTTTCTCAGTCTTGGGTGCGATGTTTTCCAGTGCATTTAACACACCTAGGCTCTTTAGAGCAGTATTTTTGAGTATGTCCATATGCCTGACGTCTTTTGCACTGTGGGATTAATTTAGTGCTCTTTAATGGCTGTATTTCAATAGCACAACCCAAAATAATTTTTATATTCTAAATTTTATTTATGTCTTCGCTATTGGCGAATGTTAGCATGAACATGTTTAGTGGCTCTTTCGTTTTCCAACTAAGCTTATTCACTGCTTCAGTGATTTTAAAACCTTTTATTTGTAGCTCCTCGACTATTCTAGCTGGCTTGCACGTATGATGCAACTTTTTCGCCATTACCTACTCTTACTGGCCTCTCTTGTTTGTTTTTATAAGAATGCCAAAGACAAGTATTTGCAGCAAGCTGTTGGTTAGTAATCAGCATGACTCACCATCTACAGCATTAATCTTTACTGCACATGATCTTGATGCTAAATTTGTCAACGTTCGGACTTTCTGACAAAAATCAAAGGTTATAAGGTGGCTGTGGTGTTTTCTTTGGTCTTTCTGAAGTGTTTTTGTTTTTTTCTTTGTTGAGCTTGACTTGATCGGGTGATTAGTTTAATTTTTCTTAAAGTCTTCTTCATCCGTACTATTGTAGTACATCATATTTCTATTTGCCTTTGTAAGTCATTAACAAGACTCTGGATTTTTTCTCGCCGGGCTCACTCTTCGGTAAAACTTCTGTAGAGTAAATGTTTTGTCTCAGTAGTGAGCCTTATACTAGAGCTCGTAGAATCTTTCTTTGATCTCGAATTCATTATTTTAATATAATTCAATAACCAACTTCACCTTAATAAAGTTGATAGCTCGTCATAAATTATTATATTGCATAGTCAATTAACTGGGTCATAGCGTGAAGGCCGTCGCCGGGCTGCGGCAGTGTTGTGATTGCGTTTGCACTTTACACTTCGCATTGTCGTGCGTGATCGCGAGCAACGCAACTGCTCTCAGAAGTCTCAAAAATTGAACGAAAACTACGTAGGTAATGAGATTTAAAAATCATAGAGACATACATACTTATACTAGCTTATAGACAAACAAAGCGTGCGAAAGAGAAGAACATTATAAACCTTAGAATATTAACGCTACAGAAGTAGCATCGGTAACTTCATTACAAATACAAAGGACAAGCGATATACAACTAAGGCTGAGATAGAACGGGACAAACTTATTGATCTTGCATCAATGCAGTCAACTTTGGGGCAAACAAAAAGAATACTAAATGAAGAAAAGGAATGTATTTTTTTTTAACTTATTGACATAAAGGTCTATCTTACCAGGTCATAAAATTAAAAAAATATACTAACTAACAGTGTTACAGTCCGTTCACAGTTATTTTACCTCTGACAGAAGTCATTATATGTTTTCTTTATGTTGGTGTTCCTGTCGAGTCGTTTTGTGAAGTTCCTAGCGTTTTTCTTTCATATTTGTGATATTTCATCTGTTAGCATGCCGAAAAGAATTCAAAGTAGCGGAAGAAATATTATACTATCGGTGCGTGATTTCTGTCAAAGAGAAAAAGAAAATAATGCTCCTTTAATTCCATTTGGAAATGTTAGTCAATGAGTTGCCGCTATGACGGGTATGTAAATTAGGGTTACCCATCTTTAGTATTTTTCCCAATTTTAGTGGAAACTTGATGTCCTAGCGTTATCGCCATCAGTGCATAATTTCTGTCGCGTCAACTTTGATTTTCTCTCACCATAAATGTTAGACTGCTTGTTGTTGTTCTTGCGAGTACAGTAACTATCTTGTGATGTTTTTTGTATGTTTTATTTTTATAGTAATATAATCAATCATTTGCTTCAATTTGATATATGTACAAGTTCAATGTCCTTTATATATGGCTTTTTAATATATTATATGATGTCATAATTTAATAGAGTAATCATTGTCAATTAGTATAAGTCGCCTTGTGTGGTTTTAATTTGAATAAATAAATAATATAAATGCCAAGTTGACCTCTATTTTTTTAGTTAGAACTATAATTTTCGTTTGGTAGCATTTAATACGATTAGATAAATGTGAATAGGAACATTATTGGTAAGAAATAGCTCTCTACATATATACACAGCTATTTTTAATTTAAAATAAAATAGGCTTTATATAATAAAACTATTTTCCTGTTTCAGGAATATCGGAAAAAACCGTAAGCACCATAACTAAAGAAGGCGAAGTTGCTGCGTCCACTTCTCAAAAAAATTCTAAGCCCAGAAAAAAACGCATCCAAGAAAAAAATATTGATCTTGTAATACTTGAAATGTATACCGTCAGAAAGGAGGTACCTACTTTGGGGAAACTCTTAGCAGAGTTAAAAATTGATATAAATTTTCGTGGAGGTCGTACTACATTATGGAAAATTATATCTACCTACGAAAAAATGCTGTGCGAAATTCTATTTTACTATTTCTTGTGAGAAAGTGATAGTCGTTTGATAGCTATGAATGACAGGTAGCCTAAAACGCAAATAGATTACTTTATTTCCGATTAAGATAATTATCCGGATGAATATATTGTGGTTATTACTGTGTAACTAACTAATACAATAACAAATGACAGCTTACAATTAATACACTAAACGTGCTTTCTTAAGATACAAAGTAGCAACTCATAAATGGGTTGGTAATTCTTTGGTACTAGTTAAATACTTTATTATGTTTTTTATTTTAAAATAATATTATTAGATAGGCATATTTTAAAATAATATTGTTAAAGATATATAAAGGTATAGTCTTACATTAAATAACAAAGCGAACGGAAATTAATATAATAAGATAGGTATAAATAATATTATAGGTATATTTTTATCATCGGAATCCGAATAATGAAACGATTATAATAACTTGTCGTATTATCTCTACTCTTCCACCCGATACTATTCATCCACTGCATAAAAACCATTAAGTTCAATCGTTCATGCGTACGATGATCCCCATCTGTACGAATTATCTCTTGGTACGAGCTGGTTCTCTGTACGCCACATTTGTTATCAAGTTAGGAAAAATAGACTATAATAATAAATATATCACACTGATGTAATTCTTATTGAATATTAACCTTTCCATAACAAAAATTAAAATTTGGTAAGCAAATTTCTGACTCCAAATATAAATTTAAATACGTTCAACCGTCCCGATAACAAAAGATCTTATTACAAACTTTACGTTCAAATCATTATGTTGTAAGAAAAAAAATATCATCAATACCGTAAAATTTTATTTGTCGTTTCAGGGAGGCATAGAAGCTAAATATGGCAATATAACGCTCAGTTAGCTAACCTAACGGCTAGAGGTAAAATAACTGTGAACGCACTGTACGTGTCCTTTTTAGTTTTAGTAGTGCGTAAATCAAAGAGTATAATAATATATAGGGAAAAGAGAGCCCTCTCTACGCATAATGACCTGTCTATTTGAAAACTAGCGCCATCTGGAGATTGGCCCCGAAAATAACTATATATAAGCTCAAAATTATAAAATTCATTTTTAATGTTCTGACGCAATTATATAATTAACTCTACTTTTTAATGAAGGTATTGCAGTTTTTTACCGTGTTGAAATTGCGCGTAGAGTTAATTAAACGTAAACAACATAGAACATAAAGTATAGATTTAGTAGTGTAAATATGCAAAATGGAACACGAGAGCTACATACATGCGCAAGTGCTAGACGTAGCCGCCATGTTATGACCAGTGGGCAGTTACACAATTAAAGAAAAGTTGAAAGGTTGTTTCAAAGCGAGTGACAGCTGCCAAAGCTTTCATTTTTGGGCCAACTAACAGATGGCACTACAGTCTTCTGAAAACGTCACTATAAGGCGTCTGTCCCACCCCTGGCTTAAATTCTCTTTGGTACTTGTCTAACACTAAACGACAAACGTAAACAAAGGCAATTAATAAAAATTATTTAGGGTTTAAGTTTATATATTTGTATTTAAAATGAGAAACGTAATTTCCAATGCATTATCCAGAAGAGTTGTCGTAACAGGCCTTGGCATAGTTTCGCCTTTAGGTGTAGGAAAAGAGATTGCTTGGAATAAATTAATACAGGGTCAATCTGGTATTGTTTCTTTGGGAGATGAATATTCCAAATTGCCTTGTAGAATAGCTGGTGTAATCCCTAAAAATGACAGTGTAGAAAAGTTTTTGTCAAAAGCAAACTTAAAACAAATGGCCCCTGCAACGTGCTTAGCTCTTAAGGCCACATCTGAGGCATTATCTGATGCAAAATGGTTACCACAGTCAGATTTAGACAGAGAAAATACAGGCGTTGCTCTTGGAATGGGAATGATTGATCTTAAAGATGTGTGTGATACAAATGTAGCCTTACAACTTGGATATAACAAAGTGAGCCCATTCTTTGTACCAAGAATATTACCAAATATGGCTGCAGGTCATATTAGTATAAAATATGGATTGAGAGGTCCTAATCATTCTGTATCTACTGCTTGTGCAACAGGTGCCCATTCAATAGGTGATGCATTTAGGTTTATAAGAAATGGAGATGCTGATGTTATGGTTTGTGGAGGTGCAGAGTCTTGCATTAGTCCATTAGCAATAGCTGGTTTTTGTCGACTAAGAGCTTTAAGTACATCTTTCAATGATAAACCTAGTAAAGCATCTAGACCATTTGACAAAAATAGAGATGGATTTGTTATGGGTGAAGGTTCTGCAGTGTTAGTTTTAGAAGAATATGAGCATGCACAAAGAAGAAATGCAAAAATATATGCTGAAATATTGGGATATGGCTTATCAGGTGATGCTTCTCACATAACAACACCTAGAGAAGATGGAAGTGGAGCAATTTTGTCAATGAGTAGAGCTTTAAAGGATGCAAATGTAGATAAAGATGTAATAACATATGTAAATGCCCATGCAACATCTACTCCAGTTGGAGATAATATTGAATCAACTGCTATAAGAACTTTGTTCAAAAAACATTGTGCGGAAGTAAATGTATCATCCACTAAAGGTGCCCACGGCCACTTACTAGGAGCTGCTGGGAATTTAGAAGTCGTATTTACAGTTTTATCAATATATCATGGCATATTACCTCCTACAATCAATTTAGAACATCCAATTGATGATTTAAATTATGTTGCAAATACACAGAGGATATGGAATAACACTAAGAGAGTGGCCTTAAAAAACTCATTTGGGTTTGGAGGAACAAACGCAACATTATGTATAGCTAACATAGAGGTTAAGAAATAAAATATTTTATTTGCATCATATTATATTTAAAACTGAATTACAAATGTATTTTCCTGATTTATAACAAAGGCAAAATGGCCAATTATTCAACATGCTATAAGCCTTTCTTAATGAAATTAAATCAGGGTTAACCACATCAAGTAAAAGCAATTAAAATAATATATTTTGATCAAAAATTGCTACTATATTTTATTACAAAGCTGTCTATTAATTTAATAGTAAATATTTGATAAATGCTGGTTTTTATCCAGTTAAGTTATGAGTAATATGATATAAACAATAATTGGAATCATTCAAACATGCACATGACTTAAAATAGCCATTTCAGTTCATATAATATGTATTTCACATTAGCCATTCTAGAAGCACCTTTGTCTTAACTATTAAACATCTCTATCAATTATTGTTCTCTAACAATTGTCAAATGTGATCAGGGTGTAAACACATAAAAAATTATATAAATGTTAAAAATAAATAAATATTGACAATAATGTTCTAATAATCACATTCATAGATATTTTCCATTGCATTACTCTCTCCTAGATGTGTTAGCTAGGAAAGCTTTTACCCAATTTTTAACCTCTTTTTCCACTTCCTTATCCATGTCCAATTTTTATACTTTGACACTGTTTACATTAGTTACAATTCTATGTATAATCTATCCATTTGGGCAACTTCTGACTGCACAGATTTACTAATAAGAATAGTTATGTTCTTTTTATAAATCATTCTTTCCTAATTTTGGTAACAAACTGAAGACAAATGTGTAATTTCAAAAAATGTCTGAGTAAATAAAATTTAAGATGGAATTTACTCTAATTGAAATAGCAACACTTGTTGGCAGTTTAGTAAACAGACATGCACCTATTAACACAATATGAAAAATTCTTGAAATCTAGGGTTGTATAGCATAAACTACTGAAGTGCTTATGATGAAACTTGGTGTGTAGATAACAGAAGATCCAGGGGCCACAATGAGTTGTATGGCCAAGGCGAACTGACAAAGTACCTATGATCCCAATCAACATCGGGTACAGTGGGCTCTTGGTGTCATTACTCAATAATACTACTTTCTCAATATCCTATTTAAAAGATTGGCACACACTTAAATTCTTTCACACACAAAATAAAATTTTACAAAATATAATGATGTAATCGAATTTTGATGACTAAAAAAAATACGAATAGTGCAGTTTGAATGTTCTTGTAAACTCTTATTATAATAACAGTTAATCTACTTTTTTTCCTGCTTTTGCAGTGTTTGAGGAGTATTAACACATAACTGAGCAAACTTTTGACGTAAATTTTGTCTCAACTCCTGCCTTTTCTCTGTTATATTTCTCCTTGATTTGAATTCCAATACTTCTTCTATTGGAATATAACTTGTGTCTTGTTCTTCATCTGTAGAACAGGTGTCCTGTAATATTAAGAAATAATTATTTTATTGGACAGACTTATGTCTAGTACAATCATGGCACCATGTGCCAATAAGTGTACAAACACATATAATGCTGTATTTTCATACTTTTATATATATACCCATAATGTTTGAAATAAAAAAAAAACTATTCAAGTGGGATATGATCCCACATACACAAGAGTGCCATTTTTGTTTCCTTTCATAATGTGGTAATAATGAGCTGTGCTCTTAATGGCTCTGAAAAAGCTTAGCTTTAGCATAGACCTGTTGTCATATAACTATTTTAATAATATTATATATTATGATATACTATTCTATCTAATATTGTTATTAAGGACTTTGACTAGTACAGAAAAGGAAAAGAATATATATTATTGATATGCTGCAACAAAATTCAATTATAAGAGATGCCACATTCAGCTGTCAATTTACATAAATTGAAATGTAATTGATTAATTAAGGACTCACCAGCATTTCTTGAAGCGATAATGTAAACCCAGTACATAACAGTTTGTCATTCTTGCTCAAATCTATGCAATCTCCTCCCTCATGGTTACAGAAACCTTCTGAACAAGCTACTTCTGAGCCTTCCGGAGAACTCAATAGCGATGATGCACCTGACATTGTCTCACAACATCCTCCATTGTTTCCTGAAGAGTATCCACAGTCTTGTGAGTGATCATTTGGTGACTGATTGCCTTTTTTCGATCGTTTTTTAACAGTTTTCTTAGGCGAGTGTTCAATGAAATCATCTTGGCATGAATCACAACCATTGGCATTTGTTTGCATTACTTCGTAACAATGGCTATAGGTTGATGGTGCTAGTAAGTTGGTAGGTATATCCAAATCTTCTTGTAAACATTCATCACATTGGCACTTCTCTTCTGGTTCTTCAGAATCAACCTCCTGTAAAATATAAGCATTATTTCCTTTGAATCATTTAAATACACATTTATAATACAGCCAACCAAATATATAAAGTAACACATTATCTGAAAAATTGGTTTATAGGAAAGATCATGCCTGTCATCCAGAGAGGTAGGCAGAGTAGGATTATGGAAACCCTGCACCATCATTGTAGCATAGTCGCCTGGCTTTTTCCACCTCTTCAAACCTTTGCCCATTTTCCTCTACATGACCAAAACACAACAACATTTTCATATCAATAGCAGTCACAAACTCTTTAAGTCCAAATCACACTTTAATGTAACTGTTTTGTACAATTTGTAATTACATAAGTTTTTATTTTAAAATATTTGTTCTTGTATTCTCATCAGTACTGATCAGCTTTTTTCAAAGGAGACTGCTAGCACCTGATGGTAAGATAAACGTGGAGAGCTTTTGATGCATGATGATGTAGCCTGATACTTGGAAAAATAAATGATAAATTGGTAAAAATTCACAGAACACATATTATATAACCAATGCAGAGCAACACTTCATATAGAACCAAGGGCCTGGTAATTAATATGACTAGCTGCATGTGGGTGTACACCAATGGTTCTCGGGTCCGAAATCCAGGGTTCACCAGACCCGAGATGTTTATATGAGAATAAACTCAAAAATGTGAGCCAATTTTGCCTTCCTGCCAAAGTATCACAGTACCGACTTAAGAGAAATCTCAAGATGGGGGATGATGGTGGGGCACAGATGAAAGGATACTCAAAGAATGGTGATGTGATTACTGCCGTAATATTAGTCATTTAAAATATCTTAGTTACTCTTAGTCATTTAAAATATCTTAGTTACATGAGTAACTAGGATTGCATGCATATTTTAAATGCATGGAGGCAAAAGAAATGCCACAGCGCGTTAGACTTCATGAGCGATGCCGAAAAACGGACACAAATCCTCCGATCTCCGGCATCACTCCCTTAGTAAGCCCAAGTTTGAAAAGCCTGCTGGAACAGCCTGGTCTGATTAATGTAAGAAGATTGACTGACACGCACAATTACCCAATGACCTCTTCATTCAGTGCGTAAAAAGCGCAGTCAAACTACTATACAATGAGTAGGTACTTACTTTACACTTGTTTTCTATTGACTGCCTCTCTTTCTTCTTGCGCCGTTTCAGTTTCTTCTGCTCTTTCCTTTGCTGTCTAGATAGTTCTTCTTGGGTTATCTCGTCATACAATAATTGTAATTTAGAAACACCACTTTTAAGTTCAACAGCTGTTTCAAATTTTCGATACAGTGCTTCAACACTTATAGCGGCTAATGTTTGACACATGCCTTCTTCTTCGCGTAACCTTAGTGAAATGCGTTGTAATCTTTCGTATATACATATACCAAGGCAAATAAGGACCTGAAAGAGAACAACATTTTAAAGTATTGTTTTTTATTACGATTTTCTTATATTAAGAGAGCCCTTCCAGTTCACCTATTGTCAACACAAACATGGTCTAAAAGCATGTTGTTAATGTGATCACTAATTATCAGGTGATCTGAATTGTTCTAATTAAAAATATGATTTATAACAAAACTAAAAGTACAAATTACCTCTTCCTGTGCAATTTCTAGTGTTTTAGCATGTCTCTCACGATGGTTGCCCATTAGTTCAGGTTCAGCTCTAGCTATTAGATGTGCAATGTAATCTGTCTTGGCTTGGAGATGGAGATGTTTATCAAGTAGACATCTTTTAATACCGCCATATAATGCACCTACATAACCCTTTTCCTTTTGGGGTTCTTTTTCTTCAACAAGCAGTTGGTAGGCCCTCAGGACCTGAATGAAACAAAATAAAAAAAACTAAAGATTTTTCTAAAAACAATATCATATCATAGTTATACATGCATAAGTACATACATCTATTTTTTTATAGATCTATGGATCTCTTTGGTATAAAATCTTAGATAATTTATATGTCCAGATAGATTATATGTATCATAGGTACCGGATTTGAATCATGGTACCTATCGTTTACAATCATTTATATGATGAAAATTTCATGTTTGTTTCCTGAGTCATGGATGTTTATATGTATTTATGTAACACCTGGTTTTATCTTGTGGCATAATCTTACCCCAAAATTTTCATCTGAGCAGAAATTTAGGCTAATCATTAGCAACAAGACAACTGTGATACCATTATAAACCAAGATAGTCATACAATAAAGTGGTACACGGATGCCTCCAGGACTGAAGCTGATACCGGTGTTGGAGTTTTCGGCCCAGCAATCAATTACCATGAAGCCTTAGGTAAGGCAGCAACGATATACCAAGCGGAAGTATATGCACTAGACAGCTGCCTACAAATGAACCTTGACAGGAATTACCAGAGAAGGAACATTGCTATAATGTCAGATGGTCAAGCAACTGTCAAGGCATTGACATCCTACACAATAACTTCACGGTTAATATGGGAATGCAGAAGAAAACGGAATATCTTCTGCCAGAGCAACAAAGTTATACTGAATTCCGGGGCACAAAGGTATGGTAGGTAATGAGATAGCTGACCGGCTAGCTAAGAATGGAGCCTCATCTCCTTTTATAGGTTTTGAACCCTTTTGTGGAACTGGAAAATCTCTTATCCGCAATGTCCTAAGGAATCAAGAAATGCTGGAAGCAGCCAGTCTCTGGTCCTCGATACTAGGCCATCGGCAAGGTAAGCTGCTCCTAGGCAACTATCAACATAAGCATGCCAAACAATGCACAAGCTTGGACATTAGACAACTGAGAGCCCTCAAAGGGGTTCCTCTCCAGCCATTGCAAGCTGAATCCTAGCCAGAATAGGTCTCAGTGAATAAAACCTGTGCAGATTCTGTTGCGAAGCCGCTGAAGACTCCAAACACATACTTCTGAAATGCGAAACCAGAATTGCCAGAATCAGGCTGGGGTGTCTAAAAATACCTTCACTCAAAGCAGAGGATGAGCCCTGCCTAAACACTCTGAGGATCCTATGCCTCTTAAAAGTAAGTCATGAAGATATAATTTAAATTTCGACACAGTAACACTTTTCCTAGTTACTAGCCTCAATTCTTTTCCTAATCTCAATGTTAGACACAGGAGTTGAAGGCAGGTGCGCTAGCGCAATCAGGGGGCACAATAGATCCTAAGATTTAAGTGTATTTTGATCCCCAAATTATAATAATAATAAACTATCGCGAGTACACACTCATGTAATAAACCTGGCCTGTTGTCAGGGGTAGCCTAACAGATTCTATCTAGAAATATTAATAGGTAAAAATGATCTATAGGTAAAACATTTATTTCCGAGAAAACATACCTTTGTTTTACAATCAGCACAGAAGCGATGTTTTCTAAGATAGTTATGGAGTGTATCATGAAGTGTGGTAAAGTGGACTAGTGTGACATGTTCTCTGGCAGAGGTCCTCATGGCATCCCAAGCGGCCCTCCACGCGGCTCGGCCGCCCCACCCACATGATCCCCAACCCCAGGCAAAGCCTGGAGACACGGCCCAACCTCTCGCAGATCCTGCTTCCAGAGAATGAAGTGCACACCTTTGAGACTTCTTCCAACGAGGCTGACTGAGAATTAGACACTCTAATCCTGTACTGCAATATAATAAGATTGGTAAAATAATTGTAATAAGTATATAAAGTTTGAAAGCAACTGTTTTGAGTTTGTTTGTACAAATATTATATAATTAATTCTGTTTAATGTCATATTGATAAATAAATTTCCTAAGTAAATGTGAATTCACTTGATTTTGTGTGTATTCAAAATGTCATGGATGTTAGGTTTCTTATAAATAAATAAATGTTTACATCAGAAGTATCCATCCATAGATTGTATCTTAGTAATAAAATTATGTTTAAAGTATTTGTGGCACATGACATGGGCTTTGTTTCGTTGCCTTAAATATTAGTATTTTAGTGATATTAATATGCAGTGATGTTTCACTTCACTCTAGAGAATTGAATTGCTGCAATAGTACTACACAAAATAGACATGGAGCAATTCCAGTTTTTGAAACGCTGCAATCTCTCATTTCAACAAACCTTTCAGTTCCTGCTATTGCTATATATATATTTTATACAATTTTGTTATGTTTTTAATGTGATAACCCTCACTTGGGGGATTAATTTGTTTTATATATATATATAAGAGGAGGCAAACGGGATGGGGAGAGTTGAGGCAACCGCCTAGGAGATCCGATCAGGTGTCAAGAGATGTGCTGCCGGCCTTTACGGTGGTTGTGGAATGTCAGACGTCAACATGATGCGGGTGGTACTATGCACGTAATATGCGGTGGTGAAATTCAGCCACTGGAATCCGAACAGCTCCTCTGAGCACTCCCAGTGATAAATGCGGTAGAAGATGCAGAGAGAACCCGAATCTTTACGCTACGCCAAAGAATTAAGCCCATCGGAGATGACTTGAACGTCGATGATTCGAGCCGCTCTTCGTTGTATGCGGTCAAATGGAAGAGAGAACGCACGTCTCTATAAAATGCCAGAATCAAGGCGACCGGGATTGATCCCAACCGCTCTGCGTTGTATGCGATTAAATGAAAAAAGCTGGTACTCCATGTGAGGGCGAATTTGCGCCTTATATAGTTGCAGGTGTTGGCTTATAGTGAAGTATTGTCTCGCCTTACTGAGTACACCAAGCTTTTTAGAGGCCAGTTTGGCCTGCTCTTCCAAGAGACCACGGAACTGAACGTCGCTCGATATATAGACGCCTAGTATGCCAATACAGGCTGTGGCAGTTAGAGGAGTGATCTCGAATCGAGGAGGTGCGACGAAGGGAGACTTTTTAGCGGTGAACGCACAAACGTCTTCTTAGGGTTGAATTGGATTAAGTTATGTCGGCCCCATTCCGAGACTTTGCAAAGCATAGTCTCGATTTCAGACACAAGTTTGTTTGATGAGAACCATCGACGTTGTGCTGATGTCTGCATAGCAATGAATACTGCTTATTTGCAGCATATCATTGATATGCAGTAGAAACAGTGTACGGGATAGCACGCAGCTTTGTGGGCGTTAATGGGTTTTAAGTCGCAGCATGCACCGTTGATAACAACCTTGATGCTGCGATCGGCCAAAATAATAATGACCCAGTTGCACAAGCTCTCGGGCTCGAAGGCTTTCGCTATGTCCAAATTTACCGCCAACGCCTCTCCCTTCGACTCAACCGCTTGCGCCCATTTATGGGTGAGGTTTGCAAGAAGATCACCGCAGAGCGACCCTGACGGAAACCGTGCACCAGCTGATCAGTAACTGATCTACTGACTAGGTATCCCAAGAGCTGGCGGTTGATGATCGACTCCATTACTTTGGAGAAAATGGAGGTAATGGCAATAGGTCGGTAGTTGGACAGATCCGAGCGTACACCTTTCTTAGCGATCGGGTATACTAAAGCCACCTTCCATAATTTCGGCACTACGCCTGATGATTAGCAGAGACGGAAGAGACGGGTAAGGACCGGTGCCAGTTCCGCAACACATGTCCGCAGCACTATCGGGGTTTACGCCATCGGGCCCACTCGATTTATGAATGTTCAAGGTGAGAAGCGCCTTAATCACGGCGCCATTCCGGATTTTTACCTATGATACGATACTCGAACGGTTGGCTCAGTTCGAGTCAAATCAAATCAAAATATTTTATTGCAAGTCACATTTTACAGCAGAGGTGGTAGGTACATTAATGGGTAGACAATATGTCCCACCCACATTGTTCATAAAATTTTGTTTTCAGTTTTATTTGTATTGCTATATATGTTCAATAAACTAGGTAAAATAGGCACTTTCCTCAAAAAGATCTAGCTGTCAACCTAGTTATGAGTACTAAAAAGGTGATCAAAGGAGTGAAGATAGAATACAAAGCAACTCTGTCCTTTTGGACCACCAAGACCCATATAACAAAATGTTAAAAAATGACTTAGGACATAGTCTTATAAGAGGGCAGTGGTCATTATTTAACCATAAATTTGAAAATGAAAAGTTTGGGCAAATCAAAACAACCTTTTAAGCTGTATTTAAAGTGAGCTCTCAGCCCACAAATTATTTTACAGTTACCTACTGTAAGCTCTTTAGCTTCTGAATTTGTCAGTAAACTAAAATATGTGTATATTGACATGATGGTGTGGTGTAGTGTTGGCTATCAAGGAGTTTTTTTTAAAAAGCGGTCACAATATATTAGCGCAGGTGTATGAAGATACATGAAGTTTGAGAAGGTTTGTTAAGCTTCAATACAATATAATGTTAGGTAGTAATAGTAGGATAATCAGAATGATTCTATCAGCAAGACTCAGTGGGGTCAAAACTTAATCCAAACAAGCATGATTCAAAACAAATATTTTTGACTGACATCACAGCTGACGACTGGCTGTCATCTAGTTAGTGCGGAAAACGGAGCAAAGTGTAGTGCAGTCACCTTTCATCAAGGAGGTACCCGGTTTGATCAATAACTGCCATGTACACTTGGTCAGTTTTCAAATTTAATATTTCTCAATTAAATAATTAATAAATTAATTATAATTGTATGTTAATATGTATGTTTATTTTTTATAAGGATATTAAAGGGTGTCTGTAAAATTTACCAACTTTCACTGGGACTACATGGTCTTGAACCTAGGGTGTTTTCATTGTAAGACATTGTGGACAATACAGCAATAAATATTTTAAGAAAAAAAAATTACTTCTAAACAACAATATGTATCATAAGACTAGGTATATTTTATACAACCCAACTTAATATTAACACCCTTATTCATAATGGTCTGCTAACTTTAAACAGCCGCTAAGGAGTGTTTTTTCTCATTCTTAGATCAAGGAAGGTCTTAGGTCAATAGAAGAAGGCAGAATGAGAGTTAGCAATGCTTTAAGTTAGCAGACTATTATGAATAATGGGGTAAATGTATAATATGTCAGATAAATTGTGGAGCATTGTAATATTATGAAACAAACCTAGCTATGCTATAACATAATATGTTAAGAATGTTGGTGTTACTTTTTTAAAGGATGTGTAGTAAGTGTGGATTTTATATTAACAAAAATATATTTACAAAAAAACTGTATTTAAATTATTTAAACCCATCTAAAAATATTTCTGTCGTAAAGCAGTAATGTGCAAGCATTTTTGTGTTTCAGTCTGGAAGGGCACAGTAGCTAGTGAAATTACTGAGCAAATGAGCTTAACATCTTATTTCTCAAGGTGATGAGCTCAAGAGTACCACTCAGCATTTTTGGGTTTTTCAAGAATCCTAAGTGGTACTTCATTATAATTGGCAGGGTGTATCTATAACCATCAGCTGAATGTCCTACTCATGTTGTCCCTTACTATCATAAAAAAATGCACAAATGCAGATTTTAATCTACTTGTACAAATAATAATTTATAAATATTATGTTGCACAATTATACATTATGAACCAATTAGAAAAAAGATAATGATAGAACTCAATATACCTGTGACCATTCAGTAAAGTTGCAAGTGACTGTGGATGCATTATTTTATCTTCCCTTATTGTCATAATTTCACTTGGAGTTAGGATTAATGGATCTAATGTCGGGTGTCCTGACTTACACAACTGGTAAAATAATCTTTCAACACTAAAACAAAATAATTATTGTAAGAAATAAAAACAAGAAGAATTAATTTTTTTTTGCTCCGATAATTGTGGTATATTATGTTGGTGCTATTGATAAGGAACTTTCTTGTACGTACAATTAATAGAACAAAATACTAATAATACCTTCTTCTACAGCCAACACAAGGAATGCTTTGATTTAAAACATTAAATATGTCTGAAGCATCTACTCTTAATGCCGACTTAAGCTCTTCAGTTGTGAGAATTCTATATTTTCGCATAAATTCTTCATATTCGCGACCTTTTACTTGCGGATTATCACATATCAATCCCATTATATTTAAATCCATAATCATCTGAAAAATAATATATGACATTTTTAACAAAGCAATACATATATAAATAATAATAAGGTCAACAAAAAGACGTCATTCTGAGGTCTACAAACATACAAACTATGCTTTATTTACAGAAGATACTAATTAGTAGGTAAGTTATAAGGCCTTTAATTGGTCTGTAAGTCTATTAAATATGTAATTTTAGGAGTTATTTATAAAAAGCACATGACTATATTACTATAACTGATATTAAAACTTATCTCCGTTAGAGGTAATGTCAACGATGAAAAAACACACTTACGGTTAGATTATCATAGATTGTTAAAGGTAATTGCCGCCTTTTTATTGTTGGTTCCTTTTCACTGTTATAAACATCGATCAATTGCGCCATTTTTTCTAATATTCACTTAAATCATCGACAAATTAAACAAATTATATTGGAAAATGCAATGACGACAGTTCACATCACAAAATACGGAAATCAGAATCACTCAAGTCAAATTAAATCAAAATACACGTCGTGACAAGTGACATCTGACTTAAGCTTCTGCCCAAGGAATATATATTTTGCTATATTCTGACTTTTTACCAAATCAATCTGCTGTCATCATTAGGGTACGTTAAGATGACAAGCGTTCAACGCGCGCAAATTTTTTGTATAGTGTTCACATGACACGCGCTTGCCAGGCGTTGAACGCGCGTTGCCGCGACCGCCATGGTTCAGTCAGTCGAGTTCTTAATTTGTCGAAGATGGACGTAGAAACAGTTTTAACGGTGATATTATACCGACGGTTGAAACGACGCGACAGAAGACGGAGATATTGGGTCCATCCAATTTTGTCAACCAGGCTGACTGAAAGCCAGTACATAATCTTGTATCCTAAATTAAGGCAATTCGGACCCAAATTTTTCAACTAATTCAGAATGTCCATCAAGTCATTTGATGACTTACTGGCTCTCACACACGACGAACTCGTAGCAGATGAAAACGCTGTGCGATATAGCATTTCACCAAAAGAAAAAGTCATAATTACATTGAGCTTACCTCTTTTTTATTAATCAACATATCTATATAGGAACTTTTTCTTAATGAACATATCTCTAAATCAATCAAATCAAATCAACTTGTTTAGGAAAGATTTTTTTTAAAGAATAAACAATAAGTTGTTACTCGCAGAATAAATCTAACTCCGATTCGTTGCTGGTATTAGTTGGTGCTGGCGATGGAGTGTGTGTTACTGGCGATTGAGAACCCATTTTTTTTTTATGGAATAGGAGGACAAACGAGCGTACGGGTCACCTGGTGTTAAGTGATCACCGCCGCCCACACTCTCTTGCAACACCAGAGGAATCACAGGAGCGTTGCCGGCCTTTAAGGAAGGTGTACGCGCTTTTTTTGAAGGTACCCATATCGTATCGTCCCGGAAACACCGCACAAGGAAGTTCATTCCACAGCTTTGTAGTACGTGGAAGAAAGCTCCTTGAATACCGCACTGTGGAGGACCGCCACACATCCAGATGGTGATTATGATAACCTAACTTGTGGCGTGTCGTGCGAAGGTGGAATTCGGCGGCAGGAATTAGGTAAAACAGCTCTTCGGAACACTCCCCGTGATAAATGCGGTAGAAGACACACAATGAAGCGACGTCTCTACGCAACGCCAAGTGATCCAGCCGTTCACAGAGTACTGGGTCCCCGACAATTCGAGCTGCTCTGCGTTGCACGCGGTCAAATGGATCGAGCTATTACTAGAGTGCGCCAGACCAGAGATGACAGCAATACTCCATGTGTGGCCGGACCTGCGCTTTGTACACCGCTAGAATGTGGGCCGGCTTGAAGTATTGCCGTGCTCTATTAATGACGCCCAGTTTCTTTGAAGCCAATTTGGCTTTGCCCTCCAGATGGCCACGGAATGGGCAATCGCTCGAGATTTCGAGACCCAGTATTCCGATACTAGGCGAGGCTTTTAGGGAAGTGTTGTCGAAGAGCGGTGATGCGACAAATGGGGTTTTTTTAGTGGTAAACGCGCAAACTTGAGTCTTCTGGGGGTTAAATTGGACAAGGTTCAATTTACCCCATTCCGCGACCTTCTCATGAGAGGACTCGATAGAAGACACAAGTTTCTCCCGGCACTTGTCGACGATTTCCCGAGAGAGACGTGCATGGCCCGTGTATACGGCATCACCAGTGCTGTCATCTGCATAGCAATGAACGTTGGAGGTGTCCAACATATCATTGATATGCAGAAGAAACAGCGTAGGAGATAGCACACAGCCTTGGGGCACTCCAGCATTCACGGGCTTCGGGTTCGAGCAATGTCCGTCGACAACGACCTGTATGCTGCGCCCAGTGAGGAAGCTGGAGGTCCACTTGCACAAGCTCTCGGGAAGCCCAAATGATGGAAGTTTAGAGAGGAGCGCCTTGTGCCATACACGATCAAAGGCCTTCGCTATATCCAGGCTAACTGCCAGGCCTTCCCCCTTGCTTTCAATAGCCGCAGCCCATCTATGTGTTAGGTATACCAGAAGATCACCTGCCGACCGACCAGTGCCGGAATAAACGCGTTAGCTCCGGCGTCAACTCAGGGGCACACGTTCTAAGCACGATTGGAGAAATGCCATCCGGCCCGCTCGACTTGCTGACGTCCAACGAAAACAGAGCTCGCCTAACAGTTTTCTGTCTGAACTGTACTTCAGGCATAGAGCTCTGACACCGCGGGATGGTCGGCGGTGTTTTTCCGTTTTCGTCAAGAGTCGAGTTGGAGGCGAAAAGAGCGCACAGGAGATCGGCTTTCTCTTTTGCCGTATGGGCCAGGGTGTTATTCCTCATGTGCAACGGTGGCATGGACGGCTGGCTGAAGTTACCAAGAGCAGCTTTCGACAACGACCAGAATATGCGTGTTCCGGTCGGGTAACTGGAAAGCTGCTCGCCGATTTTGACGACGTGTTTTGACTTTGCACGGGCGATTTGCCGCTTAAAAAATCTGGAAGCAAGGTTGTATTTCCTCTTAAGAACTATGCAGTTCGGATCCTTTGTGCCCAGCGACGCAACCCAAGTTCGATACGCCTGTTTTTTGCAGTCAGATTCTGCTTTAACTGACGCATCGAACCAGGGCTGTGATCTGCCACCGACCGGTACTACAGAGCTTGGTATAAAAATATCCATGCCCTGTAGTATCACATCGGCTACTGTAACGGCGCAGGCACTAGGATCATCCGAAGGGAAACAAACCCTGCTCCAATGGTAGGATGCAAAAAAGGAACGCATCCTATCCCAATCTGCTGACTTGTAGTGCCAAACGCGGCGGGTCGCTGGTGGTCTGCGACGAGGGCGTCGTATAGGCACTACACTCCTGACCAGGCAATGGACGGACGTTCCGAGAGGGGCGTCGACAATGACCTGGTAACCATCAGGATGTGTAGTCAGCAGAAGATCTAATAAGGACGGCATGTGGCTATCCACATCCGGGAGCCGCGTTGGCGACTCAACCAATTGGGACAGATCGTATGCCAATGCAAAATTATGCACAAATCGCCCTGCGTAGTCTGTGGTACGTGATCCAAGCCATTCGGCCTCCAAATGGCCTCCGGTCCTCGACATTACTGTAGTATAACCGTAATGCGCTAAATTATTTGGAACACCAGATTGCTGTGATCTAAAATCATAATATTGAAAGTCTTGATTACGCTGCTCTTGTGACGAATAATTTATACGTGGTGGTTGTGTCTGATGTTGCATTTCTTGAAAGACTTGGTTTTGCAAGATTAAATTATAAATGGCAGTTTTAATATGAAGTCGTTTATATTCCGGGATTTTTTTAATCTCTTTAACTAGTGACAAACAAAACAGCTTATCTTCATCGTCATCTTCTTTTGGATGCGAAACATTATTCTGTGCTAAACTCTGCTCTAATATGCTTGCAAATCTTTCGTCAGCAGGACTTATTTTTTGTCTTTTTCTTAAGGACTCTTAAAGGCAGAACTTCATTCTACTTCAGCAACTTCTGACGAAGCTGATGAAGCAGAAAAAAAACTATTTTCTGTATCTTTGTCGGCTATAGATGGCTGTAGAAATCGTAGTCTATTATAATGAATATATGATGAGATTTTGGAAGCTCCTGATCCAGATTTAACAGTCTTCATTTTCTTGACCTCTCTCATATAATTATCTCGTAAACTCTTCCATTTCTTTTGCAGAGATGACACTGAAAAAAAAACAGATTTTAGTAATATTTTGTGTTTTATTTTCAGATATTTGGCCACGGGATGTTCACTTGGGAGATTAAGCTACAGTTATAGAATTGGCAAATCTACTGTGGCTATAATAATACCACATGTATGTGAAACTATTTGGAGAAAATTGAAACCCATTGTTATGAGTGAACCAACGAAAGAAAAATGGTATGAAATATCGGAGATATTTGAAAAGAACTCAAAGTTTCCCAATTGTTTGGGAGCCTTGGACGGAAAGCATATACGGTTAATCCAGCCTGAACACACGGGTGAAACACGGGTTCTATGTATTATAACTATAAACATTTTTTTTCGCTAGTTTTATTGGCGCTAGCGGATGCAAACTATAGTTTTGTATGGGTTGACATAGGTGCCTACGGTAAAAACAGTGATTCGGGTATATTCAAGAATTCTTCATTGTACAAAAAGCTGACAGAAAGGTCATTAAACCTGCCTCAGCCAAAGACAATGTTAATACAAAATAGACAGACAGTGTTGCCATATGTGATAGTTGCTGATGAAGCTTTTGGTATGATGGAGAATTTAATGCGGCCCTACGGGGGAAGGTCACTTACCTATTCTAAAAAAATATTTAATAATCGTTTGACATTAGCACGCCGGTATGTTGAATGTACTTTTGGCATAATGTGCAATAAATGGCGCATTATATATAGGCCATTAGATGTTAACATTGGTTTTGCAGAAACGATCGTTAAAGCTATATGTACACTTCATAACTATGTCAGAATGAGGGATGGTTACAATTTTGACGATACACTGTATACTCCACAACTGGAAAATCTAGCCTCACATTATACTGGGCGTGCTGTGGCACAGGCGGATAATGTTCGAGAACATTTAAAAAATTATTTCATTAACGAAGGAAAACTTGATTGGCTGCATCACAATATTTAAATTGTAACACAAACTAATTGTAAATGTAAATAAATATATGTACTCACATAATAATTTCTTCTTTTCTTCGAAGGAAAACTTGATTGGCTGCATCACAATATTTAAATTGTAACACAAACTAATTGTAAATGTAAATAAATGTATGTACTCACATAATAATTTCTTCACTGCCACCTCCTTCACAGAATATGAGGACGAGTTCTTCCTAAGCCCGTCTCTTTGAATTCCTATCTGAATAATCGCTGCTTGTCATGTCCCATATCGCAGGACGATTCTCTATTTCGTCTATAAATAATTCCGTGTTAAAAGCTTCAGTTTCCATTTCGGACGACTTCTGGATGACCCGATGAACCCTAAAATACGTCCATCCGCGTCGAAAGCGCGCGCTCAACTGAACGGAAGTATGGAAAACCAATGATCTCAAAGCGCGCGTTGACGCGCGCTGACAACAGTCGAGCGCTAGCGCATCGTTCAACGCGCGTATTATTGAAACGCGCGTCAGCATGTGTACGGCCTGAATAAGTTGTTATGTAGTTGTAAACGCGCGTTATCAAAACGCGCGTTGAGCGCTTGTCATCTGAACAGGCTCTTAGATTTTATATACAATAAGATAACATTTTCTTTGCTTTCCGATATTTTAGCACATTTTGTCCACAATCAGTGTATATTCAAAATTTGTTTATACGTCATTTTGATTGCGTTTGTGTTCACGACTAAAACTATTAAATAGTTCACCATTTGCACAGTCAAAATTTTAACCGTTATTATTAACGAAATGACATCAAACTGCTGGTTTAGATCCGAAGAACTGGGGTTACGAATAATACGAGTAAATAGGTTTCTATACTAATACTGCCCTTCTAGCAGTTCAAAGAAACCTCACGCAAGCTAAAATGATATAATAAAATAGAATTATATTTATTGACCACAGGGAGTTACAATAACATAACACATTGTGACAACATGCGGTAAACATCATTAAGATACATCAGTTCGTGAAGGGGCTATAACACGGAGAGAAGAACTGATAAGAAACTCTCAGCGCTTCTTTTAAATCATTTAAGCAAAATTGCAGACAAGATCCGTGCATCATTATCATCTATAACATACTATACTAGACTATAGTAAGCCTTCTTTGTCAGAGAAGCTTTAATATATTTCTTGAACTTATGCTCAGCATATCCTAGTAGACTGTCTGGTATTTTATTGTAAAATTGAATGCTAAGACCTATGAAGTAGCCCGTAACTCTAGTTAATTTATTTTAAACTACACATACAATTTAATCTCTCTTCTTTCACGAATGAATTCAGATCACTATTAATAGTTCAGTGAGCATGTTCTACTTAATTGGTCTATTCTCGCTCGGCTGACAACAATAATCTCATCCGACACTCATGTGACAAACGTTAATCCATAAACAAGTCATTACAATGGAAATCAGACGCTTTGTTATTTAAAAAAAATGCGCAGTTCATACAGTTTACAGAATGGTATAATACATCATTTTGTTTAATACCACAACGAAGTTATTGCTATTGAGCTGCAAAAAGAGTTAATACGACGAAAGACAGAACATTGTAAAATGATATTTTATCTTGTCTTAAACGGTAACATTGACAATAGCGTTCCACAAATCGGTCCCTTTTTATTGTACTAGACATGGTTACTATTAACTACCTGAGCGTACCCATAGATGATTTTGTAGAGTATGAGCGAGTGAGAGAAAAGACTTTTTTTCGCTCGGTACACCGGTTTTGTCATTATCGGATGGGTTTCAGATACATAGCAAAGACATTTACTTAGTTTAGTTATTTACTGCGTCTCTCGATTTGTTCGGTATCGCATGTGTCCTTTCGCATCTCCGTGAGTTTGAATCAGTGTTATAACGACGATTTCTGGCTATTTATTGGACTACTCGTTTTGCTTACTGATTTGGACTTTGTTTGGTGATTTTACGACGACTGTGGCTTGTATTTGGACTGATTCAGTGAATCAAAATGCCGCGGATTCAATATACGGCACAAGAATACGCCAACATGCACTTCATCTATGGTGAGTGCAGGAGCAACGCAAGTGCTGCTGCAGCCCTTTATAGAGAAAGATATCCTAATGCACGTCATCCAGATTACCGTGTATTCGCGAGAGTCCACAGATGTTATTCGGAAGGCAGAATACCTGGCAGTGGCATTGGTTGTACGAGCTCCGGAAGACTAGCGAATATCAATACTCAAGACATTGTGCTTGACGAAATTCAGCAAGACCCGTCGATCGAACAATATCACGAGCGTACTGGAATATATTAAACGGGATAATTATTGGTCCTTTCGAACTGCCGGGAAATTTATCTTCTCATAGTTATTTAAATTTTTTGCAAAATGATCTCCCGAACTTAATGGAAGAAGTGTCTGAGGAGGTAAGGGGATCCCATTTGCTACAGAATGATGGCTGCCCTGCACATTATGGTACAAACGTCCGTGTTTATTTAAATGCCACGTATCCAAATAAATGGATTGGTCGTTTGGGTCCCATTTTGTGGCCTCCTCGATCCTCGGATTTAAACCCACTGGACTGTTTTTACTGAGGCTGTCTAAAGGAAAAAGTGTACTCGAAAACAATTTCAAGTTTAGAGGAATTACGCAGCCGTGTTCAAGAGGCCGATTCAAAAATAAATGAAGGACGCTATGCACGTTATCTTAGTAGAGCCTTTATTAGATGTCGAGCGTGTATTAGAGTCGGTGGCAGACAATTTGAACACCTGTTGTGAATAAAGCTCGATTTATGTACACCCGATGTTTTTATTATTATTTAAATTTATTAAGACTTATCATTTTTTTTAGTCGTATTTTCTCTTTTTGCATCTCAATAGCAATAACTTCGTAGTAGTATTAAATAAAATGATGTATTATATCATTTTGTAAACTGTATGAACTGCGCATTCTTTTAAAATAGTTACTTACATTTTAATACTTTTTTTTAACTAACTAAAAACTCAAGTTCTTATTTTGTTTATGAAAAAATTATCATAGATACTTATATTATTTAATGTATTTCTAGTAGTATAGTCTATCAGGAATAAGATGACACCAACAACGCCACAAATTTCATTACTTTGTGGGCTTTGTGCAGATGAATGTGAAGTAATGTAAAAAACGTATGTTTTTCTAAAAAAAAATCATATTTTGGGTATCACTTGGAACTATGTTTTTAGATATATTTTTTTCTGAGCGCTGGAAAGCTGTCCCGTGCAGGGTTCAAGGATAATCCATTCTTTCTGAGACACCCTGTATAATAATAACAAAAAAATATTTTTATAAATATGATAAAATTACGTGAAAACGGCATTATATTGTGATGTAACAAAGATACGAAAGTCGACATCTCTTTGCAGGTTTTGTACTTATTATAATGCTATGAAATTAAGATGCTAGTATTTGTTATAACTACTCTAGAATATTAACTATGTTACTACTGCAATATTTTGATATTTTTTAATTTTGTATAGTTATGCGTGTACTTAACATTCTGATACAACTAAGAATGATAAAGTCTGGTTTATGGCCACTGTCCCAGAACAACATTATACCTAACTAGTAGCTACGCAATGTGTATAAAATTATATAATCATGTACCTCTTATTAGTATTTTATTTAAAAGAAAACCTATGAAATATCTAACAGCAATAACACACAACATCCAGAGAATAACTCGTATTTATAGGGCGCAAAGACACACGTGCAACGGTAACTGCAATTCTATAGCTTGGTCTATGTTAAGAGTTATAACAGTTATTATACACTGCTACCCAGAAAAAAACATTAACAATGTTAATATTAAATGCTCTAAAGGAATAAATTTAACTTCAAAGTTTATTATAATTAAAGTGTGATCTGTGATCAGTGATATCTATTAAAAACCGATAAACACGAAAAATCATGTTAAGATGACTTTATACAACAGACGGAAGTTTTTGGACCTTTGCAGCTATTTTAAAATTATACACGGATCCTTATAATCATAGATTAATAACGCTCAGAACGATAGTTTCATTCATAGTTCCTGTCAATACAGAAGTAACATTATAATTAATGTGTATGTGAGCGCCACAAACTTACACTCGCCAACACGCCACACAGACAGCCAAATAATGTTGCAAGTTAATAAATATTTCCCTAAATCAGTAAATTGTAGATTTTATGTAATAAAGAAAGAAGAAATAAAATATAAATTAAGAATTTAATAAAAAGATCACGTATATAATTATTCTTGCAACAATTTTTGAAGTATAAGTAAAGAAGTTCTTTAGAATCGTTGTTTTTTTTGAAACTCGATGAAACGAAAAAGCGAGACGATAGAGGCGCGCTTTCCAGCTATATCCGAGGTTTTCTAGGATGCAGAGAAGGAATTTGGAATAATTTTTGAAATCCAAGATGGCCGCCGTGTAAAATTATGATTTCAACAATATGGATATCGTATCCGAGGCTCTCGAGGGTGCAGAGAACGAATTTGGAATCATTTGTTTGAAATCCAAGATGGTCGTCGTGCAAAATTATGATTTCAACAATATGGATATCGTATCCGAAGTTCTCGAGGGTGCAGAGAACGAATTTGAGATCATTTTTTAAATCCAAGATGGCCGCCGTGCAAAATTATGATTTTGATATCAATATTGTTGGTTATGAAAAAATTATGAGAGTGAAATTTTAAGATGGGCGCGCATCACTAATAATTATTGTCTTGTGTGCTAACTTCACGCTAACTTTATAACAGAGTACTAATCAATGGTCTCATGTCGTTGCCATGCGGTGTCCGCAGCAAACAGGTGGTGTAATTAATTCTCAAAGCCATCTTTGCAAAATGTTTACCAAACTGTTCTTTCTTAAAACGTAGTATAGAACGAGGAATAAATGATATTAATGATTTTTGCTTCGTTAGGCCAAAGAAGTATAACTTTGCGTGCATAAATGTACACACACATTTTTTGAAGTTATACTTCTGTAGGTGCGGTATTTTTAAATAGTTATTCTAGAAAATGTGAAAATTTTCGGACTTTTTAATAGAGTATCTATAACATTTATCGATATCAATGATAATGACCTTGAAGATTTTCACGACACGTTTAGGTAATGCGGGCTACACACCTTCAGTTTTAACTGTGCTATTTAACTGTACAGTCGAACTGTACAGTTAAAACGTAGGTCCATACAGCCTACACACGTTCAAGTAAAAATATATGATCTTTCAGTTTTTATCATCATGGCCTCCGGCCGCTTTAGCGATGGTAGGGCTAATGTATGTGTTAAAAGAAAATAGAAGAAAACGAAAAAAACGTGAATTGTGGTGTAAACACTGGCTTCTGTTGAGAAAATCGTATTCACACACATCCTTGATAAATGAATTGAGAATTACTCCAAAAGATTTCAATAATTATTTGAGAATGAATGAAGATACATATTTGCATCTGCTTTCATTAGTGACACCATTAATAAAAAGGCAAGACACCATATTGAGAAATGCTATAACACCTCATGAAAGATTAACGGCAACTTTAAGATTTTTAGCTACAAGGACCTCTTATGAATGTTTAAAATTTTCTACAATAATATCGCCACAAGCACTTTCCGCCATCATACCAGAAACCTGTGAAGCAATTTATAAGGTTTTACACAAGGACTACTTAAAGGTAAAAATAAAAAGACTCATGTTTTATTTATTTATTTTTTATTCAAATTTTAATCATTTGTAAATCGCGATACATATGACCCCGCTGTTTCGTCTGTCCAGTCCGGGATTGATAGTTGGACCGTAGTATCACCCATAGCATTTATTGCTTGTGTCTCTTGAATTTCTTGACCATAATATGAAGATGTATTTGTTTGTGATACTATATTTGTCATCTGAGGTGCTAGTGTGTCTGCTTGATAGTACTGAGGTTGATGCATGGGTGACTGATTTGAAGTACCTGTATATTGTAATGGTGATGGCATAGAGTTATGAGACGATGATGGCTAAGAGCTATGAGATGGTGATGGTATAGAAGTTGAACTACTTGACCATAATCGAAAATTATTTAGTATCATTGTTTTTGGAGCCCTTACTCTATGTGGCATTGTAAGATTTCCCATCTCAGCTTCGAATAAAGTTTCATTTATTATTTTTTCAGCCAACAGCTGTTGCTGTTTATTTTTAAAGTCTCGAAGTTTCAATGCTACCATTTTTCCGATAATGTCGTAGCGATCGTCTTGATATGTCGGCCGTTTAAAGTGGTCCTGAATGGATTGCAAAACGACTTTTGTTAAATCTTCATTCTTTTTCCGCTTTGTTTGCCGTTTAGATGCCGAACCATGAGCAGGTGAAAGCTGCAGGACTCTGAGCTGAAAAATTTTCAGTAACATCTAACTCTGAATGCACTGCTTCATTTTCAGACACTGATGTTGCACCCGATGATTCCATCACGTTAATCTGTAATATTTTCTTTGTTTCAGTTTCCACAAAGTTGCAGTGAATGGAAAGCAATTAGTGCATTATTTGAAGAAAGATGGAACTTTCCAAATCTACTTGGCGCAATAGATGCTTAACATATTGCTATTACTCCACCTAAAGGATGTGGATCGGAATTTTACAATTATAAAACACACCACAGCATGGTACTTATGGCTATTGTTGACGCTCAATATCAGTTTTTATTATGTGATTTCGGTACAAACGGGCGAGTTTCAGATGGAGGCGTATTACAAAATACGAAATTTTTTGAAATGCTCCGAAACAACCAATTGGAAATTCCAAGCGAAGAAGCAGTAAGAAATACTCAGAGACGTTTGCCATACGTTTTTGTTTCTGATGACCTCCGTTGAGACCTGATGATAAAACCTTTCAGACAAGCAGAATTGACTTCAACAGATAAAAAAATCTATAATTATCGTGTTTCGCGCGTACGACGAATTGTGGAAAATGCCTTTGGCATTCTGGCTTCACGTTTCAGAATCTTCCATACGGCTATAAATTTACATCCAAATAAAATTGAGTCCGTCGTTATGGCATGTTGTGCATTACATAATTATCTAATTAGAAAACTGCCAAATTTTTATACAAATCCAGATTGCTTTGATCGAGAAGACTATGATACCGGAACCATCATACCAGGATGTACAATAGATATTTCGACTATGGAACCTTTAGAAAGAAGAAATGAGTGAAACATAAGTCGGACACCCAAAATGATAAGAGAAGAATTTATGAACTATTTTAACAATGAAGGTCAGGTCCCTTGGCAAAATAATTTTATTTGATTTAACCCCTCAGGATTGGCAGATTTTTTTCAAAAAAAATAATCGTCAGCACTATCGCTAGACAGATAATGACGCGATGATGACGTCGGCAATACCGCGTTGTCTATAATTTATAATTACTTTACAACCAAACCATATTTTTTTATTCTGTAAACGGCAATGTACTTATTGATTTATTTCCTAACTATTATGCATGAAAATAAATTCATAATACAAGTATATTATTATGGCATTCATGTTCAAACTTTAGAAACTATATTGTGGGCGGCTATACGAAAAATAAATAAATACTCAAGTATAAACAAAAGAACAAGGATCTACTCTGCATATATATATATATATATATATATATATATATATATATAGCTCATAATGTTTACGTTTAGACCACTTGAAACTCGACGTCACGAACCATAAAAATAACTAGGGATGCCCTTGACCTTGTTATGATTTCATCGATAGTCGTTATTGTAATATATAACTTGTTATATATTAGGATAGTAACTATATTTGTAATGAAAAAATAAAAAAAAATACATATATATTTCTTATTCAAATAATAACGTGGCCACAAAATGTAAAAGAAAGTTTATTAGTTTCACATAAACAACATGCACTATAGTTAATCAAAACAGTTCTGATTCGTCATCACTGTCATCTTCAGTGTTGTCCTCCTCCTCCTCGTCATCTTCGTCCTTGGCATACAGGAGGTCGAGGATTTCCGCAGGTGGTCTCATCGCCGCCACGCCAAGTTGACATGCTTTATAACAAAAACGAGAATAATAAGTATTAATTTTATACCACCCGCACCTGCGATTTTACCCGCGTTGTACTCGTACCCGCTAGAATTTCGTGATAAAATGTTTCCCATTATGTTATACTGATGTATAATGTATATTACTGTAGTTTCAACCAAATCCATTCAGTAGTTTTTGCGTGAAAGAGTAACAAACATACATACACCCATTATCACAAACATTCGCATTTATAATTATAGTAGGATACATTTACTCGCAAAAATAAATAATCAAAAATAAAAATTCATTTACAAGATACTAGAGTAATTATCGACAATAACAAATCTAATCGCATAACTCGCGACACACTGCCCGTCCCTATCGACAAAAACGGTTTCCATAGGTGACAGACAAAATGTGCCTATAGCGATATACGTATAAAGACCAAAATGGCCTACGAGATTTTGTAAGACAAACCGCCATTATTCATGCTCTGAACATACAATTTGAATTGATTTTATTTCACAAATAAATAACTTATGCACTGTTTTATCGCTGTGACAACGATTGTTATTGCTTTTTATGCTCTTATTACTGTAAATACAAACAAATATCGTCATAAAATACTTGAAAATCGGTAACATACTACAGGTTTTTACTAAGACTATATTTCTAGTTTTTACAACGTATTTTATAAAACTAATTATCGAAATAGATTAATTCACTCATAATAAACAGTATTTACATAAACAAATCAGTACTAACCTGATATAAATCCAATGAATCACCAAACAAAGTTCCAAGAAACACGCACACAGCACTTCCGATACCGCGAATTGTAAACAGAACGAAATTAAAAACGGCCATAGATTATGTTATATTTTCTTAGTTTAGAATGATGGCAAATATATCAAAAAACGGAACTAACCAAACTTCTTCATACAAAAGTAGTCTGTAACATTATTAAAATACGGCGTAAAGTAGGTAGAGAGGTCGCGGTCGCCTGCAACCGCTTGGGGATTTAGCGTTTGTTGCTGTGACGTCACGCGCGCGGTCGCGTGCGACCGCTTGGGGATTGAAGAGAATTAGAAAACTGCCAAATTCTTATACAAATCCAGATTGCTTTGATCGAGAAGACTATGATACCGGAACCATCATACCAGGATGTACAACAGATATTTCGATATACTATGGAACCTTTATTTTATTTTATTTTATTTATTGGGAACAACAAACAACTATACATGACATCTTACTTAATAATTACAATTCTTACAATATAAATACATGTATAATCAACTACGTTATCCACAGATTACTTATTTGTGTTGGAGAAACAAATTCACTAAACTCACGTTATCCCAAAGGTTTTAATATACATACATATACACATACATAGAATCATAGAAATATATATATATATATATATATATATATATATATATATATATATATATATTAAAACTTATCCACATTATATAACAATATTAGTCACAAAGATTACGAAATTATTTTATGCAACTTGTTAAATATCAGTTTCTTAAAGTGCCCACTCTTGTTTCTAGTATGTCAATGTCAACTTACCTGTCCGGAAGTTGTGGTATAGTATACGGCTATGCGACCCCGGCTCCCCTAGCTATTACTGTCCTTATCCTTGCCCTCCTGGGCTGTAATATCCTACATTTCCTATTACCCACTTTAACTTACCAATCTTCCTTTCACACCACCTATCTTTCCCTTTCCCTATTCCTACCCTCTCCGCCAATCCAACGTCTGCCGCGCGGATGGATGCATGGCTAGGGGCAAGCCTAGTCGTTAGCGTGCCACACTGTCCTGGGAACGGGCGACCCAGAATCAGGCTAGCCTTACCCTGGCATGCGGGGCTCTGCTGGGGTGGACAAACCTTTCCCTTGCTATTCGTGGTAACGCAATGGAGACAAATAAAAATAGGTTATTTCACCAAAATGGCGGCGATGTGGTTCGCCACCCATCACGTCTCGTTTCTCGCGGGGGCGAAAAGCGGCCCATGGAGAGCCGCTTTGCTACGTTGAATGTAAGAGGAGGAGTGGATGATAAGGTAGATGAAGTATGTCAGATGATGGATGAACGATCCATAGATATTCTGTGCGTGAATGAAACGAAGAGGAAAGGATGTGATACCACGGTTCATGGTCCCTACACGGCATACTGGTCCGGAGTCCCCCAAACCAGCCGAGGCTGTCAGGGAGTTGGTGTGATTCTTTCCGCTCGAATAGTAGAATGTGTGATAGAGCATGAATGTGTTAGCCCAAGACTCCTCTGGATTAGGTTAAAAGTCGGACTCACTCGCTTGTTTATCCTTGGGGTCTATGCACCGACAGATCTGTGTGGAGGTGGGTCATTAAAAGCCAAAAAAGAGAGAGAGGAATTTTGGGACAGTATGGGTTGGAGTAAAGCGTGATGGCTATGAAGGAGTTCGTTTGGGGACGAGAGAGTGAATGAAAATGGAAAAAGCCTGCTTGAAGTATGCTTGGAATGGAATCTTTGCGTGGCCAACACAATGTTTAACCACAAAAAGATCCATTTGTATACAAGAGATGAGGGTGAGTCTAGAAGTATGATTGATTTTGTAATTGTAGATGAAAGACTGAGAAAGAAAGTACTAGATGCTCGGGCATACCGCGGTGTAGGTCTCGACACAGACCACTTCCTGGTCATAGCCCGAATGCGCGGCCTTTTTAAACGTTGGCGACACCGACGAGCTGAGCCTACGAGTGTTTTGGACAGAGTAAAAGTGGAAAATCTACAAGAAAAAGAAAGGAAAGACGAGTATGTAGAGAAACTGAAAGAAAGTTTTAAAGGCATAGAAGAGATAGGTGTGATTGAAGATTTGTGGTAGACATTTAAGAAAGGGGTCGTGAATGTTGCTGTTGAGGTATGCGGGGTAGCTAAAAGAAGGAAAGGAAGAAAGAACTATAATTTGTGGATGGATAAAGAGGTACAAATGGTGGTGCATGAAAAGAAGAAAGCTTGGTTGGATTGGTTAGCAACAAAAGCTAACCAAAAAGTACAAAAGGCAACGGATGACGAGATAAAGGAAGCAAGAACAAAGTATAAAAGATTGAAATCAGCAGCGAAAGCAGTTGTGTCTAGAAAGAAAGAAGAACGAAAGGATGATTTTGATAGGAGGCTCACTGAAGATTTCCAGTCAAACATTAAGTTCTTCAGGAAATCCATTAAAACAGCCAGAGGAAAAACGTCTACCTCGGAGCTCAGTATAATCAGGAGTCAAGATGGGAACATTATAAGAGGAGAAGAATGTGTGCTAAAGAGATGGAAAGAGTATTTTGAAAGTTTGTTTGAAAGAGAGGAAGTGCATGAACAACATCCGGCAGCTTCTATTGAAACTAATATAAATGTTGATGAAAGTGAGATAAGCATGGATGAAATAGTGAAAGCATTGAAAAGTATGAGATTAGGTAAAGCTGCAGGGTATGACAGGATTACCGTCGAGATGCTGAGGGCTGGTCAGGGCATAGTGGCTAGCCAGCTGTACCGCCTCTTCAATTTGTGCTGGCGAAATGGGCAAGTACCAGGAGACTGGTGCAAAGCTGTAATCGTGCCATTGTATAAGGGAAATGGGTCACGACAAGACTGCAGAAATTACCGCGGTATAAGCCTTCTCAGCGTCGTCGGTAAATTGTATGCAAAAGTGTTGATTGAAAGAGTTGTGAATGAAACAGACGAAAAAGTATGGGATGCACAAGCGGGATTTAGAAAGGGAATGGGATGTACGGATCAGGTCTTTTCCTTGCGGTGCATAGCCGAAAAGTTTTTGGCTAAAAACAAAAAGGTCTATTGCGCGTTCGTGGATCTAGAAAAGGCCTATGATAGAGTGGCGAGGAATGAATTGTGGTCAGCATTGTCCACGAGCGGTGTGAGCAGTGTCCTCATACGAGCATTGCAATCTCTTTATAGAGATTCTAGTGCTTGTGTAAGGATAAACGGGGCATACACTGAATGGTTTAATATCGAAAGAGGTGTTAGGCAGGGATGTGTAGCGTCACCGTGGCTGTTTAATCTGTTCGTGAACAATTGCTTGACAGGTTTAAAAGAGAATGACAGTGGTTTGAGAATGAATGAGTTACTCGTCAAATGTTTTCTCTATGCTGATGACCAAGTATTACTTGCATCTTCAGCTGAGGAGTTGCAAGAGATGGTAACTGCTATGAATGGAGCTTTTGGTAGGAAGGGAATGAAGATGAATGTAAAGAAGACGAAAGTGATGGTGCTTGAAAGAGATGAGGTAGTGACAGACTGCAATATCGTGATTGGAGATGAAAAAATTGAACAGGTGAATGAGTTTGTGTATCTGGGTTCTAAATTTACAAGAGATGGAAATTATGAGAGTGATATTGAAAGAAGAGTGAATGCAGGAAACATGGTGAATGGAGCTTTGCACTCCTTTATGAACAGTCAGAAGGTGTCTAATAAGGCTCGCTTGGCTGTGCATGAGAGGGTGTTGGTTCCAACACTCATGTACGGAAGTGAAAGTTGGGTGTGGCAGAAGAAACATGAAAGCAGAATAAATGCAGTTGAGATGAGAGCGTTGAGAAGTATGATAGGAGTTACACTGAGTGACAGGATAATAAATAGTGAGATAAGAAAACGTTGTGGTCTGAAAGAAGATGCTGTGACAAAAATTGAGAAAGGTATGCTGAGATGGTTTGGACATGTCGAGAGAATGAATGAAGAACGATTGACGAAGAAAGTGTATAAGGCCAGTGTGAATGAAAGTGTTGGAAGGGGTAGACCTAGGCGGACGTTTCAAGATCAAATCAGGGACGTCTTGAAAAAAGGCCAGGTCAAGAGTACCCTAAATCGGAGAGCATGTATGAAAGGAATAATGAAAGTGGACGAAGCGAAAGAAGTATGTAAGGATCGTAGCAAGTGGAAAGAAGTGGTCTCTGCCTACCCCTACGGGAAAGAGGCGTGATTTTATGTATGTATGTATGTAAGGAAGTTTTGGTTATAAGATGAGACCATCCTATGAATTGGAGAGCGCATGCCAGCATTTGTACGACACTTTTTTAAGGCAAAAAGTTGATGAGCGCGTGTAGCCCTAGAGAGATGACGCACAGGAACTCGGTAATACAGCTTGCGTGTTAGATCAATGCAATCATATTTATTATGGCATATATCATATAGAAGCATTACTTCAAGTTGTTCACGTCTGGCTTTTAAATCTAGAATATTGTATTTTTCAAGCAATTGATCATACGAAATATTGGCTCTTGTACACCTGTAATACATACTGCGTAAAAATCTTTTTTGTATTGATTCAAGATACTGTATGTATTTACTGTAAAGTGGGTTCCAAATAGAAACAGCATATTCAAGTTGTGATCGTACAAGCGTTTTGTATAAAAGTAACAACGTTGAGGGTTTCTTAAAATTACGCATAGTTCGCATAATAAAACCATACATTTTGTTCGCTTTATTACCTATCCTATCAATATGTGTATCAAGAATTAATTTACTGTCTAGACTTAGTCCCAAATCATGGACATTATCGACCTTAACAAGAGAAGTTCCACAAAGAGAGTAAGTAGAGTTAATAATGTTTTTTTTACGTGTGAAGGATATGTAGTTACATTTGTTTAAGTTAAGATCCAACTTATTTTTGTCACAGTAAACACTCAAACGGTCCAAGTCTTTTTGTAGTTGATGACTATCATCTAAGTTGCTAATGGAGTGATATATCTTAAGATCATCAGCATACAGAAGAAAGTTACTAAATTGAAAACATGCGCTGATGTCATTTATAAATAAAATGAAAAGAAGGGGACCAAGAATTGAACCTTGTGGAACTCCGGAGCTTATCAGAACTGTGTCCGACTCATATCCGTTAATGACAACCCTTTGAAAGCAATTGGTTATGTAAGATTTAAACCAATGCCAAAGATTTCCACAAATGCCATAAGATGAAAGCTTTTCTAGTAACAGTTTATGGTCCACTCTATCGAAAGCCTTTCGGAAGTCAGTGTATACACTGTCAGTTTGAGTGTTGTTGAAAATATTTTCAAAAAGCTCTGTAGTATACACTAACATATTTGTAACAGTAGAGCGTCTTTGAACAAAGCCATGCTGATAAGCACCTATGATATTATGCAAACTGGGATAAATAGCCGCATGTACTAATTTTTCAAAAAGCTTCGACAGAGTAGGTAAGATAGATATGGGTCGATAATTTTCAACATTTTTCTTAGATCCACTTTTGTGGACTGGTGTTATACGAGCTAACTTCCACACTGACGGGAAAAAATCTTCTTGTAAACATTCATTAAATATTAGGTGTATAGGTTTAAAAATGGATTGAGCAGTATTTTTCAAAAAAATTGGTGGAATATTATCTAACCCTGACCCTTTATTAATATCTAAGGACTTCAATTTCTTTTATGACATCATCTGTTGAGATAGTTATGCCACTCAGTACAAGACATTGTTTAATTCGTCACAATTTTTAAATTTAACATCATTTGTAATTTCAGAAGGTTCAAAAACTGAATAAAAGAAATTGGAAAATAAGTTACAGGATTCAAATGGATTGTTAGCTATTTTATCTTTATAACAAACATTGTCATTACTGTTTTTAAAACTAGATACATATTTCCAGAAATTTTTGACGTTATCTTTTATACTGTCCTCTATGAGATTCATGTACTCAGTATAACACTGGTGCGACACCTTTTTGAAACGCCTACGGTACATAGAAAACTCTTCGTAATCTATCCTGTTACCGTACTTTTTCCATTTGATCCAGGCTTTGTGTTTATTTTTAAAGATGTGTATCAAAGAAGAATTGAACCAACTGGGGTATTTTTTATTACTCAAAATTATGAGTATGAGTTGGAATATGATCTCGAATAAATCCATAGATAGTTTCATAAAATATATCAACAAAGACTACGGCTGAGTTATTCAACACTAGGCTATCCCAATCTGTTTTCAAAATTTTATTATTAATAATTGAGTAGTCTGCATTTTTAAAACAATAATTTGCCTTAGGCTTATGAGGTATATTGTGTAATCTGGAAAATGGCACAGTAACATAAAATGGAGGATGGTGTGTATCTGCTGGGACTAGTGCCATAGAAGCATTTGATACTACGCCCTCGCCGTCGTTTGATAAAAATAAGTCCAATATTCTATCATTTTTATTTTGTAAATTATTATATTGTACGATATTCATAATAGACATGAATTTAATTAAGGCATTACTTAATTGACATGAGCTGCAGCGTACAGGCTCCAGATAATTATTTCCATTATAAATTTTATTTACATTTAATCGTAGGAAGGTTAAAGTCACCAAATAGATAATAAGTGTAATTTTCAGTGTGTTGTAAAATGTCCTGTAAGTAATTAAAATAAGAGAAGTAAACCTCTTTACCTTGGTTAGGAGGAATGTAAGCATTAGAAATAATGTATCGACCCATATCTGTGCGTAATTCGAGCATGATGTGGTCAACAATAGCAGATACCGGTGACGGGGCGGCATTGCAAACGAACGGCCACGCGGCTGGCCCGGGAGGCACGTACGGCGCAGCGGAGTGTCCGGCGCACCGCCACTAGCACGCCGCTGCCGTCTCGCAACCCGGTCGCAGCCCGGTCCCTATCACTACGATATACGTTACATCTGTCGTCAATATATTCAGTATCTAAGATATCGGGATGAAGCCATGTCTCTGTAAGAATAATAACGTCATAGTCATGTAAAAGAATATTCATATACAAGGTGTGTAATTTAGTCCTAAGGCCACGACTGTTTTGGTAATATATAGACAACAGTTTATCCACCTTTGATTATAGTAATTTTAGATTTTACTTTAACGTTATATAGAACGTATCTGATATATATGACGTATGATAAGTAGTAATAAAGTCTTGTTACACATGTTGACCTGGCAAATGTTAGTATTACGTACGTTTATAAACATTACTAGATAAAAATTAATATGGATAAAATTATATAAAGATAAACACACTAAATAATATTTAATAAGCATAATTACATTGACTAAGTAATATTTTATTATTAGGTTGATATTAAACTTTTGAAAATCAAGAGACAATAATAATCTTAAAAAGTAACAAAGGTTAAGCAAGACTATTTCAAAAAAATTCAAAACATAAACATTCAAGGTACACATTAGGATGCAAGTTTTAACTACATAAAATAAACTAAAATGGTAGGTAAATTTCACGCTAAAACGGTACACTACAAACGGGCACAGCACAGTAGGGTATTTTATTTTATTTGATTTTTGTGATGTCCTGCTTACTACGTACTGCAACAACCGGTGACGTGTCGGATTTGCGTGCCAGTATAGTACCGTGTTTAATCCATACGTACTTGAATTGGTGGAGTTTTGCACGTTCACGGCACTCGCGAAATAACTGTTTATTATTTAATGTTAGATGTTCGTTTACAAATATCTTATGTGAGGAGCCAGTTATTGAGAGGTGTTCCGAAGTACCTAATGCCTTTTTTAACACGACAAGCTGCTATCATGTTATCTCGAAGTATTCTAGATGTTAATTTTGCTACAATATTTTTAGGTCGATTGTCTTTCGAAACAGCATGCGGGACACGATGAAGTGATATAATATTTGTAGTTGGTTGAATTTGAAAATTCACCGCTAATCCCAACGCTGTCATGATAGACATTAAGTTTTTCCCCCGCCTCTCAGGAACATTTGAGATCTCAATATTACACTCTCTTGCCTGCTGTTCGGAAGCTGCTAATTTATTCTCTAGCACTGATAACTGGTCAGGAAAGCTGTTAATATTTGAGGTGTGGCTTTCCAAGGATTTTAAGCGGGTATCAAAAGAGTCTTGGCGTGCATCCGAAAAGGTTAGACTTTTGTCCATTTCCAGTATTCGGTCCTTTACATCCTTCATCGAGTTCTGTAAAGTTGTGTAATCAGAACGTAGCCCTGTAATGGCTGTGTTGATCCCCGCTAAACTTTTAGTTATTTGGGAGAGCTCTGATGTCAGGACAGATTTAATTGATTGTGTTATTCTTTCGATAACAATTCTATCCATTTTGGAAGACCATTTTGCGAGATGCTCATCAATTTTACTGTCTATTACCGAGCAATTACAATTCTCCGGCTGTTTACGCTTCCGTATATTTACGAAAGTATCCATGATAGCTGAGGTAGGTATGTCCAAATCCGAAGCACTCTTTACAGCGTTGCTGCCTAGTTGACCGGGTGGTGTGCGTTGTAAAGCCATTTCTTATAATTGCAGCTTATAATTGCTTTAGAAAGAAGAAATGTGGGAAACATAAGTCGAACACCCAAAATGATAAGAGAAGAATTTATGAACTATTTTAACAATGAAGGTCAGGTCCCTTGGCAAAATAATTTTATTTTATTTAATAAAATTATACTTATTTAACAAAGATAAGTTTAACAAATTTTAATATATAATTTTCTTATTTAAGAAAGAATAAGTTTCATTTATTCACCTCATCTTCTTCATCCAAATTCGACCGACTAGGCCTCGGTATATTTTGATCGTCTAAGAAATGTAGTAGTGCGTAATACCAAAACTTTGGCTCATAAATATCTTCAGCGCCTGATCCAGATTTTGAGGCCATGACTTTTTTATGTTCCTTGTTATACGTACAGCGTAGGTTATTAATTTTCTTTAAAACAGCCTCTTTATTACTTTTAGAATCTATTTCACGTAGTTTTAAAATAAGCTTTTCATAAGCTGAATTTTTTATTACTCTATTATGATAATCCTTGCTCTTTATTTTCCATAACGAAGGCTCCGATTGGTATAGTAGTATAAACTCTTCCAGCCATTCGCGTTGAGCCATGGTCGATAAGTTTTCGCAAAGGCAGATAGCACGGTCGATACGTGTTCACTTCACGCTCGCTGTGACAAAACTGCGCAGTTTCGACTACACACTCTCAGTTTTAACTGTACAGTTATATCTGTACAGATTTATCTATTCATATTTTGATTAGATTCAGTTAAAACTGTACAGTTCAACTGTTTGTTCTTCACACCTATGTATAACTGTACAGTTAAATCGCACAGTTAAAACTGAAGGTGTGTAGCCCGCATAATATAGAAAAAAGTTTTAGAAAAAATTACGACCACGATAGACAATAGCTTGTTTTAGATTGTTAACTAGTTAACTACTTATCAATTATTCTTATTTTTATTTTTGTTATTTCATACTTATCTTAAGCTCACATTATATAATATCATATTAGAATTCATTTGAAAAAAATAAAATTAATGAATTATTTCTCTTCTTTAAATATTGAATGTACATAACCAGAATAAAGAACCAAGAACTAGTACGTAAGTGCAAATCAATTGTTAATGTTAAGTTGAGTTATTCTTGGTACATCTAATTAAATAAATAAAACCTATGTAGATTTTAGTACTCACCTAAATAAAATGTTGTGCTTATGTTAAAATATCAAATAAGTAGTGATGTATTACTATGCAATAACATAATATAACGATAGTTACTTTTATTTTTTTACAGTGTTTTAATATTTTACGTTAAAAGTTAACAATTTTAACGACTAATCCAACTCTGCCTAACGACTAATGCCCTCGCAAGGCGACTGTCAAGAATCAAGATCTAGACAGATGTCACGTCGACAGTTCATTCGCCCGATTAGTACCTTTTAAAAAATAAATAATTGTTTTGAAACTACGTCTTATAGATTCAATGCATGAGTTCAAATAAATAAATAAAAAGATGTCGAAAATATTTACACCTACAAATCAGATTCGTTTGACTAATGTTGCTATAGTTCGATTAAAAAAAGGTGGTAAAAGATTTGAAATAGCATGCTACCGAAATAAAGTAATATCGTGGCGAAACAAAGTGTGAGTTGATAACTTGATACTTTTTAATAATCTAATATTTCACCTTGTATGTGCTTATATTTCGGAATCTAAGACACCTCTTTGTATTTATTTAATATACCGAAAATTACATCCATTTATTAAAAAGTTATATGTGTGTGTTTAAAGAAGCTATATTAAATTTATTTTAATTATTACAATATAATATATATATATATATATATATATATATATATATAACATTATCATATCATCACATATATTAATATAAATATATATTAATAATAGCTTTCCCTTGCAGCGAAACAGATATTGATGAAGTATTGCAAACACATACTGTATTTACTAATGTATCTAAGGGGCAAGTAGCAAAGAAGGAAGATTTAATAAAAGTATTTGGAAAAGACAACCAAACGGAAATATGTAAGGAAATCCTGGAAAAGGGTGAATTGCAAGTATCAGATAAAGAGAGACACTCACAAATTGACTCTCTTTTGAAAGATATTGCCACAACTGTAGCTGACAAATGTGTTAATCCTGAAACAAAGTGTCCATACCCTGTTTCAATAATTGAGAAGGCTATGAAAGATATACATTTTTCAGTAAATGTTAACAAGAATGCTAAGCAACAGGCTCTTGATGTAATACAACTGGTCAAAAAAGAGTTACCATTGGAAAGAGCCCAAATGAGGGTAAGAATCCTATTGAGTGGAAAAGAAGCTCGCAAAGTGAGAGACAAGGCTGTTAAGTTGACAACTACAGTTGAAGAAGAAACTTGGGATGCAGGTACCGCTAACATAATATGCCTCATAGATCCTGGAAGTTTCAGAAGTTTAGATGATATGATAAGATCAGAAACAAAAGGAAGTGGCCAGTTTGAACTTCTAAGTTTAAAAGAGACTATTGAAGGAGAACAAAGTCTGTAAAGATATAGTTACAGCTATAATTACTATACTATTCATACCCATAGTATCTTAATTTCCGACTATTTGATAAATTAAGTTCACTTTATGTCACAAGTACTAGAAGAGAAACTGCATATATGTTGCAGCTATATGTAAGGAATTTCTTCATGGAGTATGTATAACTTTTTCTTATCAGTAGTATGAGAAGCTTTTGAAAAGCTACTACTTTTAAAACCTTTAAATACACATTTCTTGACCTGTGAGGTCAATACAAAAAAATATGTCTGATATAACATTTAGTGCAGGTCTCATTGATGGAAACAAATTGGATGAGAAAAATTTGAGCAATTTGTAATTTTTTAAGAAAACAATGTTAATTGAAAAACTTAAATGTGTTATTTATTAATATTAAAAACAACTATTATTTTTAAACAAACTATTGCTTATTTTTTTTCATCATTAAACTTAGTGATACATTGTCTGCATTAAACAAAAGGTCAGTGTTTCCCAAACATTATTCCTTTTGGCCCAGTAATTTTTTCACATGGACATAACTGATTTTGTGATTTAATAATATTGGTGAGTGATTATAAACCTCATAGTTACGATAAATATCTGAGTACCTATATACCTAATTTATTGTTATCTTTGTGGTATTATTGTTTGGGATTCCATATTTCTGGGTAGTTCTGATAAAGTTCTATGAATTTAAATGTTTCTTCATTTGACCACCCAGTAGTCATTGTATCTTATCTTGTATATAAAAGGTAAACAAAACAACGCCGCGACGACGTTAGGAATTACTTACAGCTTCTCTCACCGTCCAGTGTCCTCCAGTGAATGAATGATCGGCGATGGTGTGCACACAACTACACACGAATTCCCTTTCACCGATGGCCGCGATCACTATGACGACTATAGACAATGATCGGCGACTAGAAACGAATAAGCCCTAACACGATCGTGTTCGCGTGTAGTCGCCGATTGTGAAGAGGTGCCATTATAATTTAAAACCCAAACTGGTTCTATTAGTAAAATAATAATCATCCATTAGGTATAATACATTTAAAATTGGTATCGCTTATGTAACTATTTTATTGCAATGTATGGAGCTCCTGCTTATATTCTACTAAAGCATCCAAGTTCGCGAAAATGACGAAAGTTTTATCCTTTCGCCTTTTTTTTAAAAACAAGACGGGAATGTTGCGACCCGGTATTTCAATTTGATAACCCAGTACCGGGTCGCGACCCTGTAAATGGGAAACGCTCATCTACGTGACTGTCGCCTGATATATTCATCATATACTGTAAGGGAACTTATACAATGTAAAGGAGAGTATGAAAATTAAAGATTCTTTCATTCTGCTTTATGTTCAAAAATTATCCAGTATAATATACTTCAACTGCCTGCAGTTAATGAGTGGTGGTGATCACTTAAAATCAGGTGATCCATACACTAGTTTCTCCTCCTCTTCCATAAAAATAGAATAACAACATGATGATTAAACCCCATAGCTTAATATATGGCAATATGTCTAGATCGGTTTTAGTGTGGTTTTCATAAAATTATTATTGTTTTCGCACCGGGGAAGCAGACGACTTGCACGTCTTGTCACATAAAAAGAATAGGGGAGTCCCAAGCCCAAGGCTGTCGAAAGAGACGACTAAGGGCTTTTTGAAATAGGAGAGTCACGCTGACGTCTTATCACACTCGCGCAGAATAGCGGCGTGAAGTAGCAGCCTCGTGCCGCTATGTTACGCATAGGTTAGTGTCGAGGACCGGCGCCCTCTCGTAACGTTCGACCATTGCCTGGTCAGGAGTGTAGTGCCTATCCGACGCCCACGTTATACCATATACAAGACCACCAGCGACCCGCCGCGTTTGGCTATCAAAATCGGCGAGCAGCTTTAGCTTTAGACTGACCCGACTGGAACACGCAAGTTCTGGTGGTTGTCGCAACCAACCCTCCATGCCGCCGTTGCACATGAGGAATGACACCATACGGAATACTGGCCCATACGGAAAAAGAGAGACGCGATCTTCTCTCTTCTTCTTTTCTCCTCCAACTCGACTCTATGCCTGAAGTACAGTTCAGACAGAAAACTGTTTGGCGAGCTCTGTTTTCGTTGGAGGTTGGGAAGTCGAGCGGGCCAGATGATGTTTCTTCAATCGTGCTTAGAATGTGTGCCCCTGAGTTGACGCCGGTGCTAACGCGCTTATTCCGACTCATGCAAGTCAGCCCTTGTCCATCCGATGCCTGCTCTTGGTATACATAGAGTTGTTGCCACTTGGTGAATTTAACAAATATCAAACGTCACGATAAATGCCATGGTTACCTTTCATCAAATCACTTTGACACTGCATTAGTGTAAAATATTATCAAACAGTCAAATAAAAATTAACGTGTCCTTGCAAAACATATCTAATTGGTTCAGAGTAAAATAATTTATCACTTAAAAAAGGCATAAAAAGGCATTTATTTTCTCAAAATTGATCCCTTTAGAATTCTTTTTGATGTCATTTCTAATAACTACTATATACTACTACCGCTTCGAAAACAAATGGCGCTCTGAGAGAGAAGAAGCGGCGCAAGAAACTCCCAGCATTCTTTTATTTGAGCTCTTTCCAATAAAAATATATACAATATTGTAGTGATTTCTATCGCTATAAAGAAATCATAATCTAGTCCCACGCTGTCCGATCATTAAGATATTCAGCAGCGGAATAATAGGATTTACGACAGAGCCATTTCTTTATAAAACATTTAAATTTATTTATAGATAATGCCTGAACAGTGGCTGATAATGCCTGAACAGTGGCTGATAATGCCTGAACGGTGGCTGATAATGCCTAAACAGTGGTTGGACTTAACACGAGAAAAACAAAATGAATTAGTACATGAGCTCAAACGAATTTCAAAACGCAAATGAACTTAAATTAAAACCAAGTGCAGGCTCGTTATATCGTGTTTATCTGTTCTTTTAATGAAATAATATCGCAGCAGAACTATCAAACTGTGCAACAAAATTCGAAACTTAATCTCATGGAATTGTTCATACAGAAATTAAATTTGAAATCAAAAAATATTTAGGGTCACAAATCGAAATAAAAACTATCCTATCTCTCAAGTTGGAACAATTATCGCACACAGTGTAAAAAAAATATTAAAATCAACAGCATGCAGAAGAGGCATATCTATTGTTGGACTTGAACTTGATCGTCGAATCGTCGATGCGTCGAATACAGACAAAGACAAAACGTAGGCTGAAAGGTGAACGCATAAAAAAAAAATAAGCATATATTCACTGAGGCTGAAAGACTTGTACGCTCGAACGCAATCTAGAATGGTCTTGTCCACGCTTATTGCCGGACTTGCCGAGTTATTCATTTTGTACGAACTTGTGCATACTTATCGACGAGTTTTTTAAAAGTAGGTACACTGACACTTTGGTATAACTATAATATAATTCCTATAACAAGTTGGTTTAGTAACAAAACTAATAATAATAATCATTTATTTTAGGCATAACCCACACAAAATACAATTGAAATCAAAATTACAATTAAATTACCACTAATAAATCAAATTAACTAACCACTAATTTTACAAAAAAGTAAATTAAATAAATCACAATTACTTACTTATATTAAATAACTCATTTTCTATTTTTATCAAGATGGATGTCCATCCATCTTTTGAAAATATCGTTATTATATATACAACGTGAACCAGAAAGGGTATAACATCCCTTCAATGGTACGTTATTTGGGTCATATGCAATAGTATGGTGATGTTTAAGTTTTAATAAATAAATAAAAAAAAAGAAGACTTTCCTACGAAATAAAAATATTATTTTTCAATTTATTTTCTTAGACAACCCTAAATTTAATGAGACTGCCAGTTTTAGGCGGGGCCTTTGTTTATAAACAGATGAGGTCACCTACCTATGCACTTAAACATAAACAATAATCTATGATTAAGGACACTACATGAAATGTGGCTTGTGTCTTTGGTATTATTCATTCATTTTTTACTTCCTGTTATTGAAACAAATAAACAAAATAAGAAATTACATAACATTACACAGTTTCACGTCTGTATTCCTGAAGGGTTTTTCCACCCACGTTTCACTATGTTTAATTCCCACGAAATTTCCTACGAAAAACTCAATAACTGCCCCATTCCATACCCAGGCCGGGTACAAAACCCGGTCCGGGAATGGAGTACATATTATTAATACGAGGATGGTCAAAGATATCCATATTTGACAAAAAAAAATCCGTGAAGAACAATTTCTTAATAGGAGTCTATTAGAATTATCTTTATTGGATAAAACATTTTTGAATTAAAATGTCAAGACTCATTTGCCCAGTAATAAGAACAGCTACAGTGCCATTCAGACCAAACCATAATAATGCTTACACAATTTTGCTTCACGGCAGAAAAAGGTGCCGTTGTGGTACCCATAATCTACAATTACAAATTTGGAATTATTTTCAATATAACTTGAAGAAAACTTCAAATAATTCTACATTGAAGTATGTGTATATGTCTTTAGAATAGACATTTACACACACACAGAGCAGTAAATATCGGGTTTCAAAGCACAATTCAAAGAGTATTAACGTAGACAGGCTGATCTTTTCAACCTAACATATTTAAAAAAACTCAAAATGTAAAAACACAGTTACAATTACACTAGTTTTTATCTTTTAAACGTGTTTTATTTAAATTTGTAACACTCGCGGAAATCAGAGTAAATACTAACATAACATAGTTTCATAATAAGATTAGAATTAAAAAAATCTTTATTGGGTAATACATAACTACAGTAAATACAAATTTAGAAGTATTTTCAATGTCAGCTAAAGCAAATGCACATACAAAATAACTTTGTCTTCATGTCAAAATGAGAACACAAATTGCTTCACAGCTGCAATGAATCGTAGGCATTTTACTATTATCTGATATTATGTCACATCTACGTTTTTCATCTGTTTAAGGTCAAAGAGAGTTCAAAAAAACAGCTGATTAGGGTTGAGGGAATCATACTTTTTGCGAAAACTTAGCACTTTAAATATTGTATTAAATTATAATGCTAATTCATTTCTGACTTCACGTAGTCATTAGAGATGACCTAAGGAATGTCTGGTTCAAAGCATAGTATACCCATTTAGTTTCACCTTGTATTGCTAGAGACAGTCATCAGAATTCCGTTGCTGGAGCGTCTCATCCGATCCCAAAAACAGGCAATTCTTGTGCGAATTATTGTGAAGAAGTCGGGCACTCTCGAAAACATACTTGCAGCACTGCAATACCCAGGAAGTTTCATAAGAGCTCGATACGAATCATTATATTGCACTCTTAGTGAACTTAAAGTCTTGTTTGAATAATTACACAACAGTTGGCAGGTCTACATACACAGGCAATAAGTTTTAAACAGAGTTGTTTTCAATTCATTGCTGCACTTTGCAAACCCTCGTGCTATCATGTTGCTACGTACCGAGAGCGCCCTTCGCTCCCTCTCAATATCGCAGTCGTCTTTCAGATATTCCGTTAAGATATGACCTAAATATTTGAATTGATTTACAACTCTTAAGATGGCCACCGGTCCTCGACACTAACCTATGCGAAACATAGCGGGACTAGGCCGCCACTTCACGCCGGTAGTCTGTGCGAGTGTGGTAATTAACCCGGACGAGTCTGGCCCGATTGTGCTGACGTCAAAAGACGGCAGCGTGACTCTCCCACTTCTAAAAAGCCTTTAGTCGACTCTTACGACACCCATGGGCCCGGGACTCCCCTATTCTTTTTACGCCCCGGGAAAAGTACAGGGCATATACTCCCGGGTGTCGTCTGCCGAGGTCGATTTATTTACTCGAGACACATACACTGCCGATGTTAAATCCGCCACTCTTAATTTGCTAGAAATCTGAGCTGTAGGTACCTACCTACCACTTGAGTTAACGAGCTTCTATCTTTTTCTAAATTCCACCAGAACAAAGTTGTCATTTTAGGGCTTGGAAATATAACTTGGCTTTTTAAAATTCGTATTCACCGTTATATCCCTATACGATCATGTATTAGTAGGGGTATCCAATGCCTTCATGGCGGTCACACTTGGATCGGAGTACGAATCCCTCAGTGTACTCTCCACACATATAGTGCTATTGGTTTTTATTATCCGGCGCACATGGAGAAACCAAATGAATACTAGAAGCCTTAACAGATTCCTTAGAAACTGGATCTTGCGAGCTGTTGTTGTTGATTATTAGGGTCGCTATCATTGCGTTGAGAACGTTCACAGCTACTTTGTTCAGTTTGCAAGTTAAATTGCAACATACGTTTTACTTGTTAAATTTCTCGTTTCAAGTATTCAAAATCAGAATTTGATGTAAACTTGTCGCTATTCAAAGATCTCGCCTTAATATTGGCTACCTCACTTTTTAATATTGACAGATCTTTTAAAAATGTAGTCACATCTATGTGAATTGTGATCAAAAGTAATTGGTGGTAGCATGTAAGATTTTTTGCCACAAATGTAGGCAAGCAATCCGGATCGTATTCTTTTAATAGTTTTATTATATCCTGTAGGCCCTTTTGCTCCAAGCCATCTCTTCTCCGCATGAATTTTTTTGTCTGTGCTACTAATTTGTATGCTATCAATCGCGCAGACTCGATCTCATCACAACTGTATGCACTTAAACTTATTTGTATGATACCCGTTTCTGGTAAAGTATCTATTTTATTACTCACAAAAGCCAATAGTTCATTCACCACTAATTTACGTGTTATCACTTCGCGACTCGCGGTATTGCGGGTAGGTGAACGAAACATTGGACTGGATATAAAGTACCTTGAAAGTCAAAAGTAATAATCATCTTAATTATTATGGGTCAATTTTTAGACCTATGTACAGTGTCGACGGCGATTATAGTGAGATTTAGTCTATAGGGAAACTAGGTAATAAAATTCTAGTTTAATATAAAAGCATTTATTTTAAAACAATGTAGGTAATATATTTTCTGATTCTTGGCAAAACAGTCTCACATAAGCAAGTCAACATTTGGCCTCTCTTAATATTAACATAAAACTATAAACATGCGCTGCCACATCTTGCAAAAGAAAACGGTAAAATATTAGATAAATAACGGTATAAAAGATCGTAGATTATACAATCTGTGTGCTTACTTCTACATACAGTGTAGGTAGTATTGCGACAGTTGAGCAACATGACCAACTTGTGTTATGTAAATAACTCTAAAACAACATAACATTACTTGAAATTGACTCACAACTATCATTTATAAAAATCGCCTCCGCAATATGTTTATAATACTATTGAGGCGCAGACAATACAGTCCACAATGGGTTTGCGGATATCGTAATAATTGTTCATAAAATTTGAGAATAAATGCACAATAAAAATATAATTAGAGTTGCATTTGTCTTTTACATTTACAAAAATATTTTTATAACAATTTAGAAATAATAACAGTATTCTTATAAACAATTTGGAATAGTATTGCACGAGCTCAAGGCTAAATTATTATGTGCATCTTTATAAATATATCAACAAACCAACACAGTCCCACTCCGATACTCATCTCATCTCGACTCCATCAGTCTCCTTGCCAACCGTTTATATAACCTAGACTATTCCTCTTCTGGATATCACCCAAGTATAAAAGTCACGTAGAAAGACATCCTTACGCACAATATCAACAAACCCTGTGATGTCACCCAAACCCTCGCCCGATGTACTCGCTCCATACTTCGTCTTAGGCAATCGTCTACAATAATATTTACACGTTGTTAACAATATAAATCAACTACTATTAACATTAAAATCAATTTATCTAATAATCTTTTGGAAGATAAACATTATATTAATATTTTTATAAAAATTTCCTAGTTCCTATCAATTAGATAATATCTATCGAGCTATACATGTTGTTGGAGCGATTACATCGCACGTATCATATCACAATAGTGTTGATTTGTTACAAAATACAATAATTATAATATATATTCACAGCACAGGAACAAACACATTCTGGACTAAATAAAATCTGAAAAATGATAACAACAATCTTTTAAGACTAGCACTTAATTTTGGCACAACACACTCCATGTTGTTGTTCACAGAAACACAGTTCACAGAATTATTGCTCAATGACAATCTTAATATATACTTTATAACAAGGGTTCCATAAATTATATTTTCATAATTCTCGTGTTTTTCATAGTAATGAAGTTTATTTATAAGCAATAAGCAAGTGTTTACAATATTTGTGCCCAATGTTATGTTCGATGTATCGTTGCTGGATAATTCATGAAACCCTGAACAGTGTTTGATTAAATCACACACTGTTAAAATGGACAGCTGCCATTACAATTATTGTAAAATGCAAAATAAAGTAAAATATTAATTTAATAAAAAAACTATCATAAATAATAAAATTAATTGAGTAAATAAATTCTCTTGTTCCATTGCTCATTCAGTGCTTTACAAACAGGATGTAAAAATAATGGCGCACAAACCAACTCTGAGACCTTTTACTTGAAGTTAACTGTCTGATCAAATATGTCTAGATTATAGGTGACAGTCATAAACACAGCAAGAGCAATATGGGCACAAATAAATGTGTGGCCTCTACTTGTGTTTAGTATGGTCGAGTCACAGCTCATGTGTGGACACCCTAAAATGCTTCAGTATGATTTAAAGAACTGCGAAACTTACCAATATAACAATCAAATACAGAAGTTACTTTCTTTCGATAAGAACATGTCAGTTTCTATTTTACGATTCATAAAAATCATTGAAAAAATTTGTCGTTTGGCCTATGTTAATGCAACATGTGAGCCCTCCACACACTCTAAATCAGTATAGCGGAGCAACAAGTCCGAAGATCTTTATTTCACTCTATTAGAAACTAAACCTTATAACACAGTAATAAGGACTACTAAGAAAATATGAAATGCCAATACTTTTACATTTCCATTGAGGGTACAAGTTTTTTATGAAACTTACACGTGACTTATTTCTTCACTCTGATGGATATGAAACCTGAATCTAGTACATATTTGAACAAACTCAACTTTATTCTTCTTATTAATGTTAAAGTGAGCCGCCTGTTATCGTAGATCTGTTTCTAATAGGATATTGGTAGACTAGATTGTCATTATCAGAAAACAGTATTTAAACAATTTTTACATCCTGCGGCATTGAGTATTATACTGCAACCACATCCTTATATCCAAACAATAGTACATATCTAACACTTTCCCTGTATAAATACAATTAGTAAATAGTCTTCTAAAAAGAAACCATCAGAACCTCACAGGCCGAGTAAAAGTACTCAAGAAATCACGCAAGGTTTAGGATACGACATATTGCTATCAGTTAACTTATCATTTGGCACTAACATAACATATAACATGTCGAGCATTCCTCGCTTACATATATTTAAACAATTAATTAATTAAATAAAAAGTTATCAACCTTCTATGATGACTATCAAGCCAAAATTATGTATTAAAATGAACATTGAAAAAAAAAAATGTGACATCCATATTTGAGCAATTATCTGGCGTCCTCTTGTCTAAATAAAATTAGAATATAACAACAAGTTGTAACGGCAAGTTAAATTTGGCAATATTGAGCATTGAGACTTTAAATTGGCATCGAGTATAAATTCTTTTTCTACATAGCTTCGATACCACTAGCATATTCTGCTACTCTGGTAACTGTTACTTAGATACACCAATAACTTAGTGACGATCAATAGATATGTGCATTTATATGATTGAGTATTGTATTGTAGAAACAGACAAACACAGTTTACATAAAATTGTATTATTTAGTACAAAACAAAAGCAGTAGCAATGATTAGAAAGTTGATGGCAGTGCTAACTCAATCTATATAACAATATAATTTGATTATGTAACGAATAGGTATAAATTGCCGAATATTCCGTTGTTCTTATTGATTTTCGAATATTGCAACTGCAAACTTTTGTATATATATCTTAAGCACTATAGGTAACAAACCAAGCATAAGTGAAACTAACTAATAACATTCCTGAACGATATAATATTAACCTACAATAATCTAAGGAGATCAAAATTCTTGTGAAAATTTAAACATAACAATTTGGCTAATAACTTAAAATATTCAAAGTTTTAATTGCAAATCATTTATCTGTTTCTACAACACGCGATATGTTCATTAACTATTAGAATAGAAATTTTATTAAAATAAAATGATATGACTGTGTACTATTTATTATGAGGACTGATCACTGTTCAAAAGAACTATATATAAATGATCGTGGACTTTAAGACAATTCAGTTATTTACTATCTATTCTTTATAACAACTTGGTTAAAATAGTATTTTGATGAAATTTAAAAAAAAACGTTATATTAATATAAAATTACCTTTTATAGTTATTGCTTATTTGATATGCTAATAACATCCCTGTGCAGATGTTTAAAGTGCTGTTTTTATTGACAGCAATTGACGAATTCGCCAAATGACAAGTGGCTTAGTGATATCTTGTTATTTACATATACAATGAGAGCCCAACTCGCGCTGTTGTGATTGTTTTAAAAAATACTTTGAAATACTAAGGGTTCAACTTTCACTTCAACACTAATCAAGTACATATTACATACTGTATTATAAATTGTATTAAAAAAAGGCGCAAAAAAGAATACTGTGAGTGCGAGGGTTTCTTGCGACTTTTTTTATCTCTCAGAGCGCCTTTTGTTTGCAAAACGGTGGTAGTGCTTTGATTGCCATCAAAAGTATTCAAAATAAATCTATTTTGAGAAAAAGACAATATGTTCATTATTCAATGAACTCTTGAATTAAGATAAGAACAAAAAAAATCACAACATTGCTTGTTGGTTATGGATACTGCACAGTGATTGATATAAATCACATGCAGATATTTAGAAATTACTATTTGTTTTAAAAAATAGATGCTCTTGTCTATAAAATCTAAACTTAAACATTTCTTATTCCGATTTTAATCAAAAGTGATAAATAAAAAATTATTGCTTTTTAACGAACAAACAGGTGTCATTTGTGTGAATGTATACATTTAGTTTATATTGCAGGCGTATATATAATGTAAGTGATACGTAGATATATCACACCACGTCAATTCGACTTACGTTACTTCTAATTAAAAAATATGACTCCATTATATAACCGACTCAATCACAGCACTCCGAGAACATCACTTCTTCCCAATCCCACCGACTCACTCCAAAATAAATTCATTCATTTAAATTTACACATACAAAAGAGAAATGACTAATATACCTATGTTAGCCCTAAAATTATGCCATTGTCTATCATATTAACTTTGCGATTGCAACGGTCCCTCGTTCAGCAATAAATGCCTCAGTAAATATTTTACGTAATCGATCCGACTACATTTCGTCAAACAAGGGAGGTGAATTTAACTTAACGAGTAATTTAGATATAAGCGGCAGTGTTTCGCGAAGAATTCGTGCAAATAGAACCTAACTACGAAAACATGTCTTAGGAACCTCATAAATTATTGCTAATGAATCGACGAGCGACTTTTAGTAGCCAATAGAAAGCGTGACGCCGACGAACGCGCCTCCTTTACACAACACGACACAACAAATTGTCTGACTAAACGCCACACTACTTCGACATTTTATTTTGGCACGCCAAGAATTTATAACAAGTCTGTCTGATATCATGTGACAACAACTTTTGATGCTTATTTTTTTCTAAGATTCTATACGTCTTATGCATCTGTAGGTACATCATATTATGAATAAAAAACAGTAGTTTTGTATTGGTGTGAGTGCTTGCTGATTCGAATTGCACAATATACTTAGGTCTTTTAAATATAAAACAATTCAGCCCGTAAAAGACTGCCGTTGTAGGTGCCAGCGAGGACCGAATGAAAGAACTGTACGATCTTTGTGACTGCTGGACAAGATTGCTGAGAGTTGACTGTGACCTCAATGGGAAGCGATCTTTCGGAACAGATAGTACCCCAAGTACCGTCGGCAAATTAGCATTACACGTTTTATTGACGTGTTTTTATGTAAGCAGTGACGAGACTAGCTAGACGTTCACTTGATAGTGAGTAAGTGGACTACCCCTATGATTTTTGAAAACCCAAAATTTGAGTTTTGGATACCTGAGCAGCCTAGTTATTTCACGAGGTAATACGCCCTTAAACCAACTCACAAGCCTTCCACTATCCTCACGTATTTATGTCAGTCTTGTAAATTATATTTACAGCATCTTTATTAACGCTACTTCACTAAAAGTTGTCATTTTTTATTGAGGTTGACATAGTTTGTCCCTTTCTAACGGTGTCTAGATATGAAACAGCCGCATCCCAGTGTAATCGCGCGCGAGTTCCAGTCCGTACAGGGCGCACCAATGGCACGCACGCGGCTCGACTAGTTGACACATCACATCATGTCATAGATCTCCTTTTTTCGTAATATACGTCGTGAATACTCAACGAAGATACAATTGTAGTGAATTAGTTTAAGAGCCAGTGCTAGTAGTTGTGGTCGCAGGGTTCGCTCCTCGCCGGCCGCCCGCTCTCTGTCCCGTGGTGGGCTCAGTGTCCCTCCCCCGGCCCCTGTCCCTCCCCCGGCCCCACACAGCCCGCTCCGCTCGTACTGCCTCCGCCTCCTTTCGATTCACTGGAATCAAAATTCAACATTATTGTCTACAAACATAAGAATTTGCACAAGATGCGAGCTAGATACATACAAAACTGTATGTTTATAATAAATAAAAAAGAAACATTGCGTGCGTACAAAGTACACAGGTCAGAAGTGAAACCTACATGGTGCATGAACCTCTAAACTGCATATGAATTCCTAGTACGTGTTGCTAGGATGACACATGATTTCAACCGCTATGAAAAACATTCCTACCACCACTAATATATATAATAATATGTTCTCCTGGTGTATATGTAGTATTACGTGGTGCGCTTGGAGTCAGAATATATAAAAGTATACTCGCGCCATACTTTAGACAATCTCGTCTTTAACTATGATCGCCTGGTACCAAAACATTGTATTATGCTTCCTATCTCATTATCTCCCAATATTATATGAATTAATGTGACTGCTCTTTTTACTGTCGCTTTTTCGTTTTATCGACTTTCAAATCACAACGATGATAAAGAAATTTTCAATTCAATAGTATGCATATTTCTGTCTCATTCTTTGTCGACAGGACGGCTCCATCGGTTACGGTCGATTCAGCCTATCCGTCTTTCCCCGTCAGCAATGTGCCCAAAATATTTCAGGATTCTTTGGTGGCAGACCTGAGACAACCGCGGATCTTTTTGAATCCTGAGCCCTTGTAAGACAGAGACATGTGTGCGGTGAGCAATAAGTAAATAAAATTGGTTAATTTGCAAAACTGCCATTTTTTATGAGCCAACTTCGTTTACAGTGTTAAGCTCAGCCCCGCAGGCTGATAACAGATCAATATACATACAAGTTGGAGTAGGAAGGCCTGGTCGTGGTCGGGTGATGCGGCGCCGGGGGCGGAGGCCCGTCGTCGCAGGGCGGAGCCCGGCCCGCCGCGCTCAGCAGGTAGTTGCTGGACTCGCTGAAACAGTTCGAGAGCCTACTTCAAATTGTATTACTGCCTCGAGTGTGCCGGTGCGCGGCTGTTCAGAATATAGACTTATCGGTCCATTACAGACATATTATGCCGTGTCCACAGCAAATGTATCTTTTATATAAGTATTTATAAGAGAAAGATAAAATTAACGAATGAGAAAGTTGCTGGCTTTCATTCGCCTTTATTCTTATGCTAGTAGGATATAATCCTACTAATATCTTCCTTTTCTTGGCGTGCGTCCGTGCAGAATGGGATGTCGCTATGCCAACCTAATGGCTGACAGGCTTGCCCTGCATGTTTCAGTATGACAACTCTCTCTGTTATCCCTACTACATTTTATTGAGATAAAACTTTTAGTTACGAATGCAACGGGCAACCACTAGTTTATCAATAAATCAATAAAAGAGTCAATATAGAGAGAGAGAGAGAGAGAGAGACAGAGAGCGTAACTTTACAAGACAAAGCTATTGCCATTACATACCACTACTAGTATGTTACTGAATTATTATTGTTATTGAGCACCCGCGACTTCGTCCGCTTTAATTTATCTCTTGTGTGTGAATCGATGAGAATGTTACGGAGAGCTTGCCACAAAGCATCACTTGGAAACCGCGTACAAATCAGTCTAGCCGTTACTGAGATAATAATGATAAATAAACAAATAGACCTGCGCATCAACAAACAGTCATACAAGCTACAGACACGGCACGTTTACTTGACTTTACATATTCTGGTAATTATTTTTTTTAATTTGATTAATTCTACAAAATAATCCTGTCGCTGGCAAGAATCAATGGAGCTCCTTGAAGTCATGCGACAAAGTTCTCTTCTAATCTATCTTTGTTTACGCCTATTTTTTCGTCCATGGCCTTTATTTCGCTATCGGCAATGTCACTCGGGGCACTGCCTCCCATAATATTATCTCAACCTCGGCAATGATCGTGACTCGTGAGCAAACCCCATTGCATCACGGCTATGATAACCTCATAACCATTGATTATATTCATGTCTCGATGGAACTTCGCTTAGGAATTAATATTCGACAATTTTACTTATTATATTTTTTTTAATGAAAAAAGTGACACGACGGGCATAACGTTAACCCGATCGATTGTACATTCTGAGCGAGAAACGATATTTTATTTATTTATTGGTCTACCAGCGATTTTACATAAAAAATATATCTTAAACAATTAACAATTTAAATTACATGCAAAGAGTATGCAAAATCATTTAAAAGTAAATACTGGATGCTAATTACACTTATCATTACTTTATAAAGGTGAGTTAAAAACCAGAGAAAAAGAATTATACAAAATTAATTTGAAAGTCTTCAATAACCAATCGACAATTGTTTAAAGATAGGGAAAAAAATAATAAGGTTTTAATTATATCGTAGGACTTATAGTCATACTCCTTTTTGCACAGTTGTACACTCATTAGAGTTATCTCATTATCATTCATTCATCATTACAGAACGTAATGTTTACTTGATCTTTGCTGCCTCTCATCACAAATATAAGCTTTTCTTTACGCATATCGCGCACGACATCGTGTCGTTTCCGTTATCGTCCAATGTGAAAACAGCCAATAGGGGAGTTCAGCCCATTATGGACCCCCTATATCTTCGCCGTGGATAAATTAGAAGCCTATGCAAGCAGATATTGTACAAACACTGTATATTTAATTTTTATCAAAATTGCCCTGTCCAAATTGGAGAAAATCCGCTCCAAATGCTTATGAATCATAGTTGGTGCTACGAAATATTTCCCTGTCAACGCTCTCCAAGTGGAGTGTGTCTTCTTCACCGTCGGAACCTAGCTGATAGATTCCTTACTAGCGTGTTCCAACTTGACGCACACCGCCTTCTAGATATTCTACCCTCTCTGTCTCAGACTATTCAAACTTTATCATATTGCAGGTCTCATAAAGATGGTGGATCCGTTATTAATTTTTGCGCTAAATTCAAAGTCTTTCCAGCTCCTATTTTCCAATCAGCCTTATGTCCACTCTTTGAAGAAGAATATCCAACAATTGCGGTGTTGGTTCTATAGTTTGGATCCCTAAGTTCCACATAATTTTAAATTACAAATGTCCTCCGCAGAACTTTTTTTCTGCCGAATTAATTGCCCTGACAGAGGCGGTGTCGTTATGTTGAATCACATAAGAGTAATATGGCATTAATCCTCTCTAAATCATTAAGCCGCTTGATGCTAGCAAGAAACCTTTTAAATCTTCAAACAACTTCATAATTAATTTAAGAACAAAGGCGTCCCAGTACAGATGATACACAATAGGAATTGAAGTTGCATAAAATTGGATACCTAGCCACGTAGGAATTACTGGCAATGAATCGTGCGCTAAAGACGCGTATCAGTCTGGAATGTTAAAACTCTCTAGATCTACGCACTATGTGTAAACACTTACACGAATAAAATTGGAAAATAAATTTTTATGAACGATGCGGGGCTCGAACCCACGATCTCTGGCGTTCCGTGCCAGTGCTTTGCCAACTGAAGTAACCGTAAACACGTTCTGACTGAATCATGGCATGCTTTATGTCAAACCACAAAAGAAACTTAAGGTAAATTCTAAGGTTCTATCCAATCCTTTATCCACTTAAAGCACTGGTTCTTCCATAAAAAAAAATACCAAAATAAATTGTCCACTTCCGTCATTATACGACTTCGCTTGGCATTTTCTATTCTCCAATCTTTTTGGCCAAGATCCGGGTAAGGGCCCATTCTACATGTGAATGTGGCGTTGAGGAAGGTACTCTTGAACATATTTTTTTTTGATTGCCCCAAATTGGCCCTTATACTAATATTCCCTTTTACTTATTTAGCAATATGGCTTTACTCACGATTTATCGGTGTGGGTACCGACTAGTTTCGGAATTTTCGGAGGTCCTTCATCAGGGTGAGTGTAGTGGGTTCGCTATAACATCCCGTCTCTTACTGCAGACTTGTGCTGATCTTAGCTGAGTGTGGTAATATGCGAAATTGACTTTTGCATTGGGCTTAGCTTATGTCTGAGCTTAAGCATAAATGAATGAATAAAAGCATAAAGTCAAATGACTATAAAAACGAAATCAACGAATTTGCTAAGCTTACAGTCAACTAAGTTTTACATAAGTAAAGTCTAAGTACGCTCTTAGATCTCAGTGTTAGAGTCACTCAAGATTTGATTACCTTACGAGATAATTTTATCAGGCTCTGATTAATTAATGTATTACATAACTTTACATTCACGACGTATCTTTTATTACCAAATATCATAATGGGTAGAGCCATTAATTTTAATGGATATGGACTACTTTCGGCTTGACGTGCTGTGTGATACGATTTGATATACTCCAAGTTTAAAATCACTTCTCCCTGTCATGTTATTCTGTAGTGACAAAGGTAAGATAAAAACAAAAAGAATTGAATTTTGAATAAATTTACTTCGCGTTTATTAATGTGAGGGTTTCGTTATTATTATAAGAAATTAATAAAAAACGAAACCCTAATCGTAAGAGTTTCCAAGCTACAAACCGAAACAAAACATCGCCGCAGTGGAAAAAAAATTTGAAGAGCAATCCATAGTAGATAAAACTCCGTAAATTATAGCCTTGTTGCCAACTCCATACTTAATAACTGTCCTATGCTAACAAAACAATAATAAAATATGTTATTTATAATGAAATGTTTGCATTATGGGTTTGATAACACCATTTGTATTATATCGCGACCTTCGAGAAATGGTCAATTACCCCGTGACTCATTTCTCCTACAACTCGTGTCAGTCATAACAAACACCATGTATTCATTTATTACGAGTTACATGCTAGCTCTGCCCCGCGTGTTTACCACGTTATAGCTAAAACTAAGGTAAGATTAGGACAATAAGTTTACAATTTGTGATAACTTGTCTTCGCGAAACCAAGGATTTTCAATTATTATTGTTTGCATGAATTCTGTGGCTTTCTTTAAAAGCTATGTTAAAATTTATTATAAAAGATCTGTCGATGGCAATATTTTTCGTAGTAAGTCTTTTGAATGGCGATTAGTCAGTGCAAGTCTATCATACACTTTTCTACTTTATAAGAATTTTGTATGTATGTGGAGTGTTGTCTGGAGGGCGACACACGCGCGCACGTGAGGCTGTTCAGACTTCAGAGATGCTGGCAGAAAGTCTCTTAGGAAAGGGGGGTCTCTTAATCCAGAAAAATCAAGGTTGAATGTACCTTTTGATTTCTCTTGCAAATACGTCAAGACAATTTTGAGATCTACAATTTTATTTGAATATTTTTTTGATATCCTTTTGTATTTTCAAGATATTTTCGAAAAAGTTATTTTGGGGATGGTTTTATTTTATTCTACCCCCTAAACAATTATAAGAATCCTGAGTGGCACTGCATTATAAAAGGCAAGGCGTATCAATTACCATCAGTTGAACGTTCTGCTTGTCTCGTCCCTTATTTTCATAAAAAAATAATGCCATGGCTGACCCTAGGTGAAACGCTACAACAGTGTCATAAACCGAGGGTCTCAGCATGGTGTGGTCTCTCAGGTGTTATTCATTATAGCTTCTCCGATCTGGTCAAGCAATAACGGCAGATGTCTATTGTGCCGAATTCCGTACAATGATAGCAAAACTAGCAGTGAAACAGCCCCGACTCATTAATCGATCTTCACCATTATTGCTCCATGATAACGCGAGACCTCATATACCATGAGAAACCGTGTTAACTCTACAGGAACTGCAATTAGAAACTATTCGTCACCCCTGCCAAGCCTTGCTCCAACGGACGACCGTGAACTTCACTATCTTCTACGTGATAAAAAGTTTACTTCTCTGGAGGCAGTCCAAAATGCTTTCACCCCATTTCTCTTTAAAAGGCATAAATGACTTTCCAAAAAGATGGCAGCAATGTATAGATAATAATGGTAATTATTTTGATTAAATTAATATTAAGTATGTTAAATTAAATAAAAAACGAGTTTCAATTTTTCAGTACAAATCGGCACTTTCATACTTTAACCACGGACGAGTAAAAAAAGAAGGACTTCGCGCCGTGATACTAGCATGTGAAGCATCGTTTTGCTAGTGTGTGTGCGGTTACGGAGAATACCAGTTACACAAATTTTTTCCCTTAAATATCATATATGGAAACAAATAATTTTATAGTATTGTTTTTAAACTTTTTCACAACGAACGACGAAATTTTTAAAACATATTATTGCGACTCAAACTGATCTGTCACAGATGATGGCAAATCTCATAATGGCGGCCGATCGGCTTGTACTAGAAGTGTGTGCGTGGGGCTATGTATTACACGTTTACCGGCTTGTTTTGGTGCTTCATTGTTTTGTAAGGTGACACGGAGTCCTTATTTTTTTACTCGTCCGTGTCTTTAAGCCCTAATATATATAACTTTGACATTTCAAAGTATTATTATTGAATTACACAAAAAAGATGCCTTCCAATGATTTGAATAATGGCAAATGGCGTAAAAAGTGGTATTCGTGCGTAAATTTTAGATGCAAACTTAAAAAGCAGAAGTTAAAGTTAGAGAAACACAAAATCTCTTTTCGAATATTCTTCTCCTATCCTTCCATGCAATGTTCCATTATCTAACGCTCCGTTATCTTTATACTATATAACACGCAATGCCCTGTACAAATTCGCTATCATCGAGTGCGAGACAACGTTCACCATAAATAGGACAAACAAGCCATAGGTATATGTCTCCGCTTATCAGCTACTATATAAAGTACAACTAATAACAACTAAGATACAATTTGCGCAATCTGTTACTATGTACTTTAATATTCATATTTTTGTAGAAATAGACAAGGCAAAAATATTATTTTCTTCTGTTGCAAGCAAATACGAATTTGAATTGGGGTGCAAAAAGGCAAACCAAGAGATATGATTATTAAATTTTTTAATACATTATCTATTTATGTTTTTTGTGATTGTTTTGTTGCTATGCAAGTCGCTCCTATGTTCAGAACGACCATTGTTGTCTTGAGTCAATGACACATACTACTACTACTACGACTTCTAGTGACGCCCCGTTCGTCTCTCGTATTTCTGCTGCCCGTGTATGCATGCCTGGTTAAGCATAATATGAAATAGCAAAAATTAAAACTAACTGTATGGGAAATGTTTGAACCTGAATAGCTTTAGATACCGGCCATTTATAAACCTAAATTCAACAAACAAACATTTCTCATCAAGACCCTTTCAACGGTCAATATTATGGAGTTCTTTACTAACTGTAGTTGCTGAGGCCGTCTTTGTGCTTTGTTTATATTAACTTCAGAGTCAAATGTTTAAAACATCGCAAATGTTCCAATTGAAACAATCTTCAGATATATATCCAAACATCAATTTTCTTTGACAAAAAGTTGCAATTCTCTCAAGTGCAGAAAGAGTTGCGTCAACCCAACGATAACTTTGCAAACCGAGAGAAGGCTGTGAACGCACCTTTGTTTAAGCCTTACACGATTATTAAGATGGTAGTTATACCGCAAAGGAACACGTATCCAATAAGTTTTATTGCTGCTTAATTATTTTAATATGGGGTGGAATGAGTATTACCTGGCCGTCCTCATCCTCAGCGCTGCGCAGTTCTCTTTGCACTTGTAGGCCAGCACCTGCTTGATGCGGCTGACCTCGACCTCGGGGAACTGCCTGCTGACGTACGAGATGAGCGCGTGCACCCGGCGCCGGTCCAGCGGCGGCTTGGTGGGCCGCGACTCCTGCCCCGCGCGCGACCAGCGCTGGCCCGTCACGGAGCACGTGGCCAGCTCGATGGGCGAGAACAGCGCGGCCGCCAGCCCCCGCGTCACCTTCCTGTAGTCGCCCCACTTCACTCCCCGCAGCAGGTCCTCGCGTATCTCGACCCCCTCGCCGAGCGTTATCTAAACACGTCCAACACCATGCTGTCATTCCATGATAATTCAACAGATAACCGTAACGATAATGTTTCATGCCAGCGATAATCCTTTATCAATTATAAATTCAGTTAAAAATTCAAATTTCAAAATTCGAAACACCTATTCGGCTATAATTTTTACTGTTCGCGTGACAACGTCCAAAACTTCTTGATGACTCATTCTTTCTTCTTATTCTTCTTGAGGATACGTACTCTAAATTGAATTTAAATATTGACAAAATTCAAAATGGCACAAATACTTATTACATGGTAAGGCCACAATTTACTGTTTGATCGAAAAACCCTCGATAACTTTTGTAATAAGTGAAATGGTCAGATTACAAACTCTGAGAGGCTGCACTTAATATGTGTTTGAAATACAAATTTAATAAAAAAATGAATATGGATATGACGAAGTTATAATTTAATTATTCGTACTGATTCACAAAAATTATTTGAAGGCATTTAGTTGTACCTTCGTCTTGTTATTCAGTATTAAAGAGCAAATGGCTTCATTTAATAATGATTTTAAAAAAAATCTAACGACCTAGTCTATGTATCTAGGTATCCTATACATACTAAGAATGCCATACAATTACTGTTTTTATTTAAATTAATTTAATTTAAAAAAATAGGGTCAGTGGGGGCCGTAAAACTATTCTGGCGCCATTTCGTATAGAAACGCCCCAAATCCAAAACATTATTTTATTTCACTAATCACACAAACGTAAGCGTATAAATAAACCTTAACTGGTTTTGGCCGAAACATTAACAAATTGAGTGCTTCCAAGAAAACGGTCAACACGTGTCCAATCTTAACTTGTCTCGTGTTTTCGTATCTAGTTTTAATAGCAAAGATATTTAATATCCAAAAGTATTATAAACGATGAGCCGATATATCCAAATAATGTGATTTTTTGAACCTCTTACCGGAAACACTATTTCTAACACGGTGTCCGTCTGTTAACGGGCTCTATCTCATAAAAAGCAATGTTCAGACACCTCAAACTTTGACAGTGTGTGTATTAAACTTACCGCTACAAGAATAATAAAAAACAGAAATGACGAATTCCAAAATAATTGTGTTATCTTGTTACTGTTATTAAAATACAATGTTATATATATCTTGTAGAATTATAATCCCCTGAAAAACCAGTTTTATTGGTTTGGAAATATTTGTAGTTTACTTATCCATATTCATATAAAAACTTAACTACCACTCTGATTTGTTATGAGGTCGCGAATATTAAGTAATATTAAAGTTGTTTCTACATTGAAGCCAAAATTGCATTCGCTCGCAGCCATTACATAATATAAACTAATTTAATTCACTGCATCGAATGTGTGCATCGAGTAACGACTAAACCTTCCATGCCGAGATTAGTATTAAACATAACTACAAAAACCTGCAGCATCACTATCTTTTATATGGTAGAGGAGGACAAACGAGCGTACTTTATCATTATTAGTGCTTTAATGTCAGTGCTTGTGGCGGCGACAAGGGTCGGGTCGTTCCCTTCTCTAAAAAATGGTCGAGGGACAATACCTATGGCTGGCCCATGCGTCATGATCGTGAACGGGTGCTACTGTATTGTTTTCTATCGTGCCGTGTTGAATACAAAACAAACAACAAAAGAAAACTAAACATACCTTCGAAAAAAAAAATGCGTGAGGCTACAGCCCCAACGAGTCAGCTACTGACAATTGGCATGCCCGTAGCTGTCGCGCCCCACAAAAGACTTACTAACTCGACTTAGCCGATTAGTAGGCATTACAAATTCTATCTAGATGTATCTATCTACAAGCTTATGGTTGTTAACATTAAAAGGACAAATGAAACTCACAAGCCTAGGGGCGGCAACTCGTTCATTTTCCCTCTTGAGCACGAATGGTAACGCCCGCCGATGTTGCTCCAACCACACCGCGTCTGGCACCGGCCTGTTCCTCCTGCTGTCCCATCGACCTGCGCAATGCAACTCAATTATTCAATCAGCGATATTTTTGCCACATCATCTCACAAATCTGTGCCAAAATAAAAATCACAGAAGGTAGTTTTTAGATTAGATAGTTATCACTCAGATAACTTCGATTCTAGGAGTCTCAAGTCACACAGCCTGTACATTTTTCTGTTTTGTCTTCAAAACAGAGGCATGGGGCTCACTGGTGGTACACACCAGCCTACCGACTCTTCTCTGTTGTTATTATTTATGGGAATTATAAGCAATGAAACGAGCAGAATGCCAGCCTGATGATAACCGGAGACAAAATAATCTAGTAATATCACACTAACGCATAGCATAGCCCGTTATTATCACAATGCACTGGGATATCCTAAGGCTTAATATATAATATCTATATATATAAAAATGAATTGCTGTTTGATAGTCTCGCTAAAACTCGAGAACCGCTGGACCGATTTGGCAAATTTAGCTCTTGAATTATTTGTGGAAGTCCAGAGAAGGTTTAAAAGGTGAATAAATAGAAAAATGCTGCTAAATTAAATAAAAACAACAAATTTGTTTTTCCTTTCATGTGTCCATACATAATTTCTATGAGAGAATTTATTGACGCACGGTTTGACAGTTCTGCTGTGAAACAATTTCATTACGACAGCAGGGTGCATATTTCACGAAGTAATTTTTGATGTTATGATATATTGACAAATTCATATAAAAACATTATTTTATTTATTATATACAGAACAACGTCTGTCGGGTCAGCCAGTGTCGAATAAATGTGTCAAGTACACATTCATCACATCTAAGAATACGCAGGGGTTGTCACAGAAACTTGCTGTAAGATGTCGACGTATAGCCACAAACGGTTCACACGAAGTGAATCAGAATAACTAAGATAATTTATATTATTAAGACAAAAATAAAAAAAGATCAATTTATGGGTTTTTATTTAGTATAGACTTCAGGGGAGCGTACTTAGACTTTGCTCAGACTTTACATACGTAAAACTCAGCTGAGTGTGATAAAACGTGAACTTGACTTTGGACTTGGCTAAAGTTCAGCATAATTTCATCTGTCAAATGACTATAAAAATGAAATCAAAGATTATGGGTAAGCTAAGTTTTGCGTAAGTATAACTCTAAGCAAAGTCTAAGTACGCTATATAGATCACAGCCTTATATTGCGAGCATCTATGTGCTTCTGAGGGAATTACCTTTTCACAGGATAACCATACTTAAAGGCCTGTAGTAAACATCATATTTTTTGAAACATCGCCAAAATACGTAAAAAGAAATTTTATACAAAAATTTTGTGTTTTAACAAAATAATTAGTTGGTAAGTAACTATTTAATAGTATATTTTACAATACAATTCCAAGAATTTTACAGTGACAATAGTATGGTTATACTTAGTCATTTTGCCTTTGTGATAGAACTCTGGTGACCTAGACTCATCAAGTAGGTGGAAGGCATTTTGTATTCTCCTACCTTAGAAGAAAATTTTCATCCATATAAATAATTGTTCAATGAAATGGTAGTCGGTTGGAGCCAGGTCTGGTGAGTATGGAGGATGTCGCAGGGTTATTTATAATTTTGTATTAATTAACATTTACTTTTTTGACATACTCGTGTAAAGCATTGACTATTTGACGTTTGGGTATTTTTCCTGCATCACTTTAAATATTATATTGTAATTCAAATGTTTTGTAAAACGATGAAGGTGTAAATGTTGATTTAAAATAGTGACAATGAATTTCTTGCAACTTCCTTTCATTAAAATTTTATAAGAAAAGTAAACTTGAAATTAATAAGTGTCATTTCTGTGACCTACAAGAATAAAGTGATTTTGATTTGATTATGTAGGAGTTGAAACGGTTTCTAGGGCCGTGTGAGGTCTTGGGTTATCATGGAGCAATAACGGTGAACATCGGTTGACGAGTGTTACCGGGTGGTTCGCCATTTCTGTTCGAAATTCAATCTGCTGTCATTGCTTGGCGGGATCTGAGGAAGCTGTAGTGAATGAAGTGACCAACCATTGAGTCAGACATTGCGATGATCGTTTGCATGTATTACAACATCTTGTAATGCGCGCTGCTAATCATGGGGCATCCATTTTTCAAGCATTCTTTTATCCGATTTGATTTAAATGGGTCAACATTATGAGTATGCTAATATATCAATATAATCCAACGCTGCCATCTGGTAGTTTCCTTCTTCTTCCCCGGGGATGACTATTCACGTAGAAGTTCCCTCTACGGGTGCAATTAAACCAAAAACACATGGCGCGTTCATCAGCCGTACCCTCTCGGAACACATCGTTGATATTCCAAGCTGTTTCTACTCTTGCTGAGTTGTATTGAAACATTACTCTTAATTTTTCCATCTATCTTTACTTTTAAAGCCAAATAAACTAACAATCCAATGAGACATCAGCAAAAGCAGAGGTCAAAGGATGCGTTAACTGCCTTTTGAACCTTGCTAAAAAGTCAAACAAACTAAATGTTGCAGTAATATGAAAAATATTTACTCTAAAACAAGGATAAAGGATAGGATTTTTAGTTTTATTCGATTCAATAGTAGCCAGTGCGCCAAAACGGATTTTTTGTACTAAAGCCCATATTACTTACAAGCTATATTAGAGGAAACCCTTTAAACAAGCTTAGCTATATATTTTATCTGTTCAGTAGCATGCCTAAGATTATTTTGAATCTTTTAAAACTTTAGAGTACATATCGGCGTATTTACAAAACAATCTTAACAAAGACAGAGTTTAAAAAAATATAATTTATTAAGCACAAAAAAAGTCAACACCTTTTTTATGCGCAGTGACGCACTATAAGATAAAAAGAATATGTTAAGTAAAAAAAGTTTATGAGAAGTTTTGATTTTATTTTGTATAGTGGCGCCTTATAAATAAATTCAAAATAATATTCATAAATTTACAATATTATATTTTATTTCGTATAAAATTACAATGATCTATGTACATGATTAGATATATTTTGCAAGAAGCAACTGCATAATTGATGTAATAAATAATATATGTATATAGTAGGTCACTCTACTAACAACGAAATAGAAACGAATATATATATATTATTGCTCAGTGTATATTGTAGAGGAAATACTTAAAATTGACGTCTGTTGCATAAAAATAACACTTGGTCATATAAAAACACTAATCAATTCACTAAGTATTATGATTTGCATAACATGTGTGTACTATTGCACCAATCTATTGCATTCAGGTATCATTTGGTAGTCAATAAAGAGAACTATGTAAAATCCGCAGAAATTAACAAGACACCTCGCTCCTATGACGTCACAGTGAAGCACTAATGGTATTATCCACAAACTTGAACCGTGACCCACCTTAATGTCATTTTCGTACAGTCATAATAAACAAGTAGGTCGAAAGAGGCTTGAACGTACATTTCCTAAGTAACTGTTATCATTTTATTGGACACTAAAAGTCCAACAATTGTCATATAATCATATTCGTTGAAATATAAACCTGTTTTAATAATTTAAAAGAATTATCAGCAGCACAGTGGGTGATTTTGTCGATGGTACTTCCAAACGGGCAAAGTTTTACTGCAACTGCATTTAGCTACGTCATTGCCAATTTTGTCCAGTCAGCTACACATGTTTGAATTCATGACAAATATAATAAATTAGCATCATGTCGATGTCTGTCATTCTACAACCGCGCGTTGTTGAATAAAGGTTTTGCCACAGACACTTTGTGGAATCAATTAACAGTTGTTTTCCCGAACCGACACGACTTAGGGACGATCGAGATTAGAGAGCATATTCCAACTTAACGCCTGGTGTAGCGAATGTCCATGCGCAGTTGCCCGTTTGTCTCCTCTTATATATAAAAAATTGCTGATGTGTTTTCAATGGTTGCCTGATGATAGTTGCCGTTGAAAATACTGCAATACTGGCCAGTCAGCTCAGCGTAATTTAAGTGGACTGTGATTCTGCGCTGTCTACGACACAAAAGTGTATAAATTTATTTTTGTACCAAAAATTATGAACGATGCGATCTGCGCCTCTTAGATACATCCCAGCGCTCTAACGAACTAAGCCAATCGTCCGCATGACGCATGATCAAATTCAAATATTTTTTATTCAAAATCACTTATTGAACGTCAAAAACTACCCCCCATTCAAAATGGACTGCCTCAGATCTGAGAAGAACAGGCGCAATACTCAGCGGGCTTTTTTTATATTAAAATATGGATTGCAATGTAATATCGTACAATCGTTCGCTTCATTCCCAGTCTGTGTCATTAAGATGTGGATTCATATATCTTGGTATTACTCTCAGGTTGTGGCTCTATCTACAGGATCCACTTTACAGTTGATACCCTGCTCAACCCCAATAAACAAACTGTTTAGACACGTAAGTGCTCTACTACGGTTTAGTTAAATTTAGCTATATAGGTAGTTTACAATATTGTCACCAAATATTGCTGTAAAGGTATAGCATGCTTAGAAGCCTGTGAAGAAGATGTGCATGGCGCGCTGTTGTCGAAAGTGCCAAGTTAATTTCTGCGTATTGTGTGATTGATAGGCATAATAAATTTTAGATCAGATAATTGTAAATATTGTAACGCTAACGAACATACGTATTTATAATACGAAACGAGACAAAAAATATGTAAAAGTAGCATGTCATCAATTCAAGCATTAATATTTAATTACTATAAGAGAATATTTTTGTTTAAATTTACATCCAAATACATCGTATTGATTGTGGACTTCATAGTAGTGACATATCCAACTTGTTAAAAGCATGAGATTCTGGTCACACCTCAAACCTGCGTTTCTAGATGTATCTATTAATACTCGTTTAATAATTTAATCCAACGCAATCGTCGTTAAATAAATGCAATAATTTTGAGATCATGTTAATTTAAGAGTGAGATCTTATTCGGAATCAATATGACTCAACACTCACATGTTGAGACGAATCAAGATTTAAACTGGGCTTATAAGCAATCAGAGTTGAATGAAATAAACTCAGTTTAAATTTCAATAGAATTCCGAGTCAAATTTTATAATAAACTAATATTGTAATTCACAACCCTATTCCTCAATACCTTCCGTCTTGCTAAATGCTTGTCCTACTTAAAATGACTAGATACATTATCTCATGGCGATCGTATTTGAAACTTAAAAATTAAACGTTACATAACCCTATAAAAATAGATACGGGTTGTTTATTTATAAAATAATGACTAACTTAAAATCATACTTACTATCGCAATCTGCTAACACTGGAATTATCAAAAATGGCAACATTCTAACTAGTGTTTCGTTCAATAACAATATATTAAAGTGGCATTATAACAAAGATTATGAGAGTATAGATATTGCATCTGATCAATAATAATTATTGTTAACATGTTAGCTATACGAACTACGACCGGGAGCCTTCGCATTACTCAACAATATAACATAAGTATATGTAAAGATAAAACTATTATATATAAAAATATCACTATTGCTAATTTGTTGTCGATCACGGGATTATATAAAATGTTTGAGTCTATACATAAAACGGATAGGCTTGGCCCTAACCAACGTGTTCAGTGTAAAAAATACTGTTTCTATTCTATGAAAATACATATTTGCTTGAGTCGTCGGAAAGGACCGAGCCTCGGGTCAACGTGTAAAGTGTAGGCATTATGTACAATGTGTTACCTGTAAATAATCTATGTTAAAAATGAGCACCGGTTGCAACAAATGCTATAACAATTATCAGTCTATTGTCAGTAGAAAAAAAATATTCTCAATAACGAGTCCCGTGTCACACCACTAATAGATAACTGTATAACTAACATTAAAATATAATTATGTAACATTACTTATATCGGGCGCAGCTTTACTTATATCATTATCAATAACTGTTTATAGGGTCTGTGGTTGAAATGGGTCTCGTTAAAGTATTTGTATGTGGTATACAGTATGCTACGAAAGGCACGCAACAAGCGGATAGGTGTGCGAGTAGACAGGCCCCCGGCGTCACTGATCACAGACTAGACACCTACTGACAGTCTTAGTTATACCAATAAGCCACATCACATCATGTTACTCAACCTAGACCACTACCCATAGCCCTGCAAAATACTTTTTACATCTACCCTCTTTTTACTTTACCAAAATATGCTTAGATACATATTTTTTACTATTATTATTGTTGTCGAACGCCAAATCAAAAAATGATTATTATGAAAGATAAGAAACGCGAGACAAAGCGAAAATTTTCATTGGTTGACTGATCAACGTTAGGTACACTTCATAATAAGTGCGTTTTAATAGTGCGACAAGAGTTAACTTTCTACAAAAATCGTTGAGATAAAAAGTAATTAAAGATCCGTCCAAATCCAATTAAGAGTTACTAATTAACACGTTATTAAGAGCATTTTAAACTTTATACTTTCTAATTTATAAGCTATTTATCGTCGACGCCTTTTAAAAATGTCGTTTGAATATTAATAAATAGCTGTTGAGCTCATTTTGGCTTTATGTACTCAATAATTTAATGAAATTGGAGACAAAATAAATATGCGAGCAGGGCGTGTGATGACATAAAAGCATCGCCGCCCATGCTTCCATGAAATTTTAAAGAATTAACAATAATGTTGAGTGGAGCTAATGGTTGATTAAAAGAAAGAGTAGACACTGGAAGTCCAATTAAAGAACAAAATCATTAGAAAAAGGTAAATTAAACCCACGCTGATGGAGCGAAGATGGAGGGTAAAAGTAGAAAACCTAGCTTCTCAGTCTAGCATTTGCTAATCGAAGTCGGCTTGAATCGATGTACAAATCGATGCCCGAATATTCGGTCAAAAGTTGTCACTTTCGATCCTGGATCGAACAATAGGAAGATGCCGTGTCGGACGGCCGAGACACAACTGGGCGGGCGAAGTTCATAAACGTTTTTGTGCACTTGGAGGCGTTGTTAGTATCCGAAGCCAATGTCCACTTTGAGCCGGTGATGTACTAAGTGATTTGTAATTGTTTTAATATATATACGTGGTAACGCGCTCAACGGATGTCCGTTCTCAACAGTTGAAGCATGTGCGGGGCTACGGGTGAGCGAGTAGAGAGCGCGAGCGGTCAGCGGTGCGCGGGCAGCGGCGGCTTGAGGCGGGGCGGGTGCTGCGCGAGCGTGTGGCGCCGCAGGTACAGCGGCGTCTTGAAGCAGCGGCCGCACGTGGCGCACGCGACGGGCTGCGCCTCGTGGATGAGCCGCACGTGCTGCCGCAGGTTGGACGCGTTGGAGTAGCGCCGGCCGCACTGCACGCAGCGCACTCCGCTGGCGCCCGCACCGCTCGCTGCCAACAACATCACGTTCTACACGCCCGCACCGGCGCCGCACTGACGCCGCCCGCGCCCGGTGTGGCACCCTCTTATAACAGCTAGTGATACCACGGCCATTACAAGAGCTAGCCTTTGAGGAGGGAGTACGCGGCTTTTACCGGGAAATACCACTATGACTACACCATCACCGACAAAACAGAGTGCAAACTAACTCACTACTTTATTGTTATAAAATTATTTACACTGGGTGAGAATCGAGCCTACCTTAATAATTGGCCTTTTATTGAAATCGGTAACTTAATTATTGAATCGATTTTGCACGCTCTGCTAATCTGATAAATCTTTAAATTTAATAGTTTTCTTTTTGGTCTATATCTATTGAATCTATTTAAAAATTGGTTAGTTTGTCCGAGGCTATGCGAGTTAATAGCGGGGCGGGGCGCAGTGCGGGCGGTGAATGGCGTTCGGCGCAATAGGACGCACACGCAGTCGCCCGGTCGCCCCAGTACGAGCTTACAGATAACATTAACTCTAATTAGCTCTAATTCCAAAGCAAATGTTCACAATGTAATAATAAAAATATCTCGTACTAGGGGCACTGACACCCGCGCGCCTAGCACCTTAATCGATACGAGATCGCGCGCGCTCTCTGTACGCTTGTTCAGATTTATTTACATTATTGTGATAACAGAGGTTCGCCGGGGGCGCGGCTGTCCGAGTCGACTTGTGCATGTCAATGAACAGATCTAATACAATCAATAAAGCCTTACCTTCAGCGTTCTCGTTTAGGTCCGAGTTCATCCCTGCCATAAGATCCACACTACCTGCATCAAAAAATATGTAATAATTATTCAATAAAAAATTAAAACTTTTGTAATCTAGATGGTAGCGTATATTACTTACCTTGTAAAGTCGCAAAAGGATTCGCAAGTGAATTATTATCATTGTAATACATTTGCTGTAAACTTGATCTTTCCTCATCGCTTGCTTCTTGTTCCATGACTTCCATTTTTGGTTCCAATAAATCTGTCACAGTGAAGTCTTGGCACTTGCTTTCTCTCTCTGCATCGCCGGGGTCCATAAGAATATCACTTTCATCATTATTAACATCTGTCACTTCGAGATCAGTTTTCACCCTTAAAGTGGGATAGTTACAAGTTTGGCTATAGTCTTCGTTATTAGGCCTCGTTTGACTAGAACTTTGAAATGGAGCATCTTCGCTGAGATTATTTCTGGGCACTTCGGGAGAATTCCTAGCAGAACGATTCGTGTTCTTTTCTTGATCATCAACAGTAGATTCCACATTTTGGCTTGCGGCTTTGGAAGAAGAGGTAGAATGTGACGGCTTAGCGCTCAGTAAATTACGTAGCTGTGAAGGTGGAGATTTGCGGCTTGTTTTCTGTAAGTAAATAATCAGTTAATTTGTTGGCAACAATCAATGTTCTTTCATTCAACAATCAATATCATTTTCATTCGTTTCAAAACAGTTATCTATAAGAAATTCATTGAAACTACTTACTAACCTACTATTACATGACAGAGAAAATATATATTCTGCATGTTTACATTATACTACCTTTACTGTTACTGAATATAAATTATGGTCTTTATTTCGAACTTTATAGAATATTACACATTATAGAAATATAAATGTGTGTTTAATAGTGGGGTCTTGATAGAACAACATTAGTTACTAATAATTTGGACACAATAATAAAATATTACATACTTTATCGTTGTGTTGTGAGCAGTCTGTTAAACCACGAATTTGTAGAGCATCAGCTGTCCTCAGGAAGGCACTGAGTTGTGCCTGTGCAATGTTCACCTGGCCAACATACATGAACTGAAGCAGAGCACGCACATGTGACACCTCGCAGTCCCGCATAAATATTATTGGATGAGGGCATGGGTTGTTCTGCAAAATAAAAACCTTATATGTATAGCATTGTTTAACATTTAATTTCATTAAAAACCAGAGTGAAACATAATAAGCGAATTTTTTGTTTAGTTTATATTTGGGTCGGATAAAGTTTTGCTATTCATGGATGGGTAGGGTTGTCACCTTCTCTAAGAGCTTCCTTACCTTCAGATCCAACTTTGATCAGCACTACAACTTATAACAATAGCTTATAATAAGCAACACATTTGATTAAATGTGTTGCTTATTTCTTTAGGTAAACTAGGTGTTTATGACTAATTTGACTATAACTATCATTGTAGGAATATAGTATAATATAACATTAGTAGTCCAAGGTAAGAAATAAGTAATACTATAACACATAAGAGCTAATAATATAATGCCCAACTATTGTCTGTTGTTGAATATTGAAGTCATGATTTACATAATTTTTTATTTAGTGATGCTTTTCCATCAATAACTTTCCTGGTAGTTTGTTGTCCAGTTTTTTTTCTACTGTGGTGGTAGGGCTTTATTTGACATCAAAAATATTTCTAAACAAATAGATTTTGAGTGAATATTTAATAATGGAAGATTGATGCTTCTGTATTATCATAGATTATCAGGATATCTCCTGATGGGAAATATTTACATATATTGATTATTACTTTTGTGTAAATTGGTTTAATAATAGGTTTTTTTCATTATTCATTATCATTATTATTAAGGTACATGATAAACAACAACAGGTATTTGTAACGAACAAAACTGGATTATTTAATTTCAATTATCTCATGAATTGAAGTCCAAGTGCGGGTAAGTTACAGACTTCATTTAAATAATTACGTTTTAGCCATTAAGTATAAGCAACCTTTAAAATAGTATTTCATTTTATCATACATGTTAAGGAAAATGCTGCATAAGGAGTAATATAGTATAAAGGTACTTATATCAGTAATATCTCTATCTTGATACTAGTAACAAAACATATGACAAAACCCTAAATAATTTATAGATCTAGATAGAATGTGACAGCTGTGAACACATTAAAAAAATACAGTCAACTGTTGCTGCTATTTTTAGCAACTCATGCACATTAAAACAAAGTGGCTGATGTATTGCAGGTGTAAGATGCAGCCATGACGGCTGCACTTCGCACGGCACATTAATATTGAACCTGACCTACTGTATGCATTTCCTAACAGCAAGAGGCTCTATTTGGACATATAAATTCTCTAAGGACAAAACAGCGGTTGCTATATTTCTTTATGATTGACAAGCAAAAAAATAGTTACTTATTAGACCACCAAAGTAATTGTTAATAAGTGTTATCAAATGACTTCTTTCTTATCATGTTACACATAACATGTCTTTAACAGATGAGATAATATGATGATTTAGTCATAAACATCAGTTCATGTCTATTAACAATACAAGTTGAATTTCATAGTATAATATCTAATAAAAAGACAGTGTTATCTGAACAAACTTAGGTAATGTTTATTTTTTATAGAATTATCTCTAAAGTCACTTAATCTTTGGAGCATATTTTTTTATTATAAATATAACCTATGATATATTTGATATACTCACAGAGCTAGTGAAAAATGTGTGTTCCATTTTATATTTGGTACTTTATCAGTGGAAAGACTACAGAAATAGGGCCGCAACTAGGGCCTTTTAAGTTCTACTGTAACATATTGTGTTTTCCTTTTAGTATATTTAATATCAATGCATATAACTTTAACTAACTAACTTTTAAGGTCTTATGACTTGACATGACAGAAGAAAATAAATCCAAATATATAAAGACCTGATGTCAGACATTATTTTTAAAAATTATCTAATATCAAACTGTAAAGTTTAATATGACAGAAAAAAATACCTGAAATTGTTTAAAAAAAAATACAAATCTTTTATATAGAATTGCAGGTTTTGTTTAATTAATTTACATGGTGATCTTTTTAAATAGTTAATCCATTAAAAACAAGTTTTTAAACAGAATTACTGGTAAAGTCATACATATTTTCTAATAACAATGATTGGGCAGGCTCAATGGTATTGAATTAATTAGAAATTGTGAAACAGAATACTAAAGTAGGTACAAATAAATGAAATCACGAATACTTAACCGGAACGCGAGACATGGCATTTGTAAGTAGATCAAGTGTTTTATACATAACAACTTTCACTAGAGTCATTGTAATGGTGACACATCAAAGTGTGGGGAGTGAAAGATAGTGATTATACTTACTTTAAATAGTTCCTTGAAATAAGGGCTACACGCTGATAATACCACTTTATGAGCTTCTAGCCTGTGTCCCTCGCATGCCAGGGTGACATCCACGAAATCCTCATCATCGCGCAGTGCCTCGAATTGAGATGTTATATTCGCTTGAAAATTGTTCCATCTCAAACAAAATTGCTGGTCGCCACCCAGTTCCGTTCCTTCCATTACTTATAGACATAACTCGATATCCCTGATCATTTAATATCTTGATAAGAAAAGTTAATTATTGAAAATAAATATATCACAGAAACTTGCAATTTCAATCGCCGTCTGGCCGAAAATCTTGAAAGAAAACAATCAATAAAATCTCGTACCAATATAAGAAAAATAAAACTTTTTTTTGTAATTCATTCGCTGATGGGTACATTCACTTGACGTTCCAAACCACGTAGCAATTATTACTTTCGAATCGCACTAAAAATAAACTCATTAGTTATATAAAAGACATCAAAACATGTTTACACTTTGTTTTATACGGAACGCAATAATAACATTATTTTTTAAGCTATTTAACTAATATAATCATAATAAAGTTCATAAATATTCCGAACAATATTTGTTATTCGGCTATCACACTGTATTCACTAAACGTCTGTGGACTGCGACCGGAAGCCGCTCTATAAAACAACGGATGTCATAACTGTCATTGTCAAACTATCGCATTCTCATGAATTACTCTTGGTTTCTTTCTTCTTTAAATATTTATACAAATTATGTGGTAACAAATTACAACACCTACACTACTAAAACTAGTAACTACCTATAATCTCTACTGACTACTCACTATAACGAATATTTACAAAAGACATTTATATTAATTCACAATACATAGTTGATTGGAGTATGGCTGAAGAAGTGGAGAATTAGAGCAAGATGAGTCCATAAAACTTTTACACTTAGAAGACTGCCCACCTGTTACACTTGACGAAATTGTATTGCGACTACAAGCTTAGAGACATGTCCTGGCCCGTAGATAGAAAATCAGAGTATTGGAAATGTATCATAAAACCGGTGTAGACATTATTAAGGAATACAACTGTGGAGATCAGCGATTCACTCAATTCACTTCTCTAGCGCTAGCAGAATAAAGTACTAAAGTCCTTGAGCAATGCGCCATCGTTTATAAGGACCTCGGAAGTTTATGATTACCTGAAAATCCCAACAATTAAAGAAGAAATAGAATAGACTTTTGTGGCCTGTAATAAACAAAGACTTGAGGAACGTCAAAATTTTCTGGTTACAAATCTTAGGAATATACAAGATAGCACATTTCGGCAGAAAAGAACGTGACTTGCCTCAATCTAAACACACTTCGAAGTGCATCATATAAATAATCTGTTACATCACTGGATGTGCACTCCCAAAACCTTAGCCCAAAACATATTGTATTAAAAAATAAAACTTATATTTGAAACAATTTAACAAAGATAATACAAACAAGTAAAAACGATGATACTCGTAGCTGCAAAAGTATAAACTGCAGCGCAGCTAACAACGCCCTTCTCCGAATACAATAAGGAATGATGTTCCATGCATAAAGATCTAAATAGTAAACAGAATACGGTTATTAATAACAAGACATCAAAAAATAGTACGGTACATATGATTTAAAATATATAAATTATTAATATAATATTATGTGTTTAGTTTTGGGTGAAGTGTGGGGGAGTGTTAGAGATATGTATATAATGATTGTGAAGTTTGGTACATTTGTGCTGTGTGTGGTTTTCTTAGGTGTGTCAGGGAGTGATGAATATTTTACACATCCACAAGTTTCTCTGTATCTTCATAATCTAGTGTTTTCAACCAGGAGTCAAGTTTTGCTTTACATTTCCTCTTGGTCAGTGGACAGATGTTTACGCTTTTGTTGATTTTGTTATAAATTTTAGAGCTTATGTGTATGTAATGTTACATACCCTATTTGAGCGGCTTGTGATACAGCATTTAGGGTCAAAGGTAATTTCGGAGTGTTTGCGAAGAGCAGTTTGAAATATAGCTGTCTAACTGAGAGGACCTGGCAAAGGGTATACAGATCGGTTGTCGGATATCAGATTGGTTTCCTAGCAAGCACTTTTAGGACTGCTCTCTGCGCATGCTCGACCCTTAGCTTGGCTGTTTTACCGGCACCACCCCATACCGTAAGGCAATACCCCAGAACAGACTGGGCAAGCGCAGAGTACACAGTTATTAAACAGCTGAAATAGGCTGCGGCTCTAAGCTTTTTAAATATGTATATTAGTTTTCTTATACGAGCTACAGTTAAATCAATATGTTGCTTCCATTTCAGATTGCTATCAAGAGTAACTCCAAGATATTTAATAGTAGCAGTGTTTTCTATTTTTTGACAACCACAGTTCCTGTGTCGGTTTGGATCGGTGTAGAAGGCTGACTAGATTTTGTATTAGAAAAAGTGATAAATTTGGTTTTATTGACGTTTAGAGTAAAGAGATTTTTGGTCAGCCACCTCATTACCTTGGCATACTCAGAGTTGAGGCAAGTATCAGTCCAGTCCCTAACATGAACAATTAGAGCTGTGTCATCGGCATAAGCTATAATTTTGCAGTTGGGCAAGGATAACTGACACAGCTCATTTATGTATACAAGAAAAAGTGGGGGACCCAAGATACTGCCCTGGTCACTCTGGTAACTTTCAAGCTTTGCTATTTATTTGCGACCTGTAAGATAACTCCTGAAGAGACTGTGGGCCGTTCCACGAATACCAAGATGTTCTAGCTTTGAGAGAAGAATGGGAATGGAAACAGTGTCGAAGGCTTTGGATAGGTCTAAAAATATGCCTAGTGTTTTGTATTTATGTTCCCAGTTGCTAATAACCGTATTAGTAAGTTCCAGTACAGCATCTTCAGTGGATTTTAGTGAAACTTCTAAATCCATACTGATTATTAGAAAGAAGCTGAAATTTATTTAGGTATTTGGTGAGTCTATGGTTTATCACTTTTTCGAATATCTTTGAGAGGGTACTCAACACTGAAATGGGTTTGTAATCAGTGACTTTGTTCTTGTTTCCCGACTTATAGATAGGGTGGATAACTGAAGTTTTGAAAACATCAGGAAAAATTCCTATTGAAAAAGACAGATTAAAGATGAAAACGAGAATAGGAATAAGAGTGTGCCGAGTCGCCTTCACTATTGATCAATAAATCTGATCTAAGCTGTTGAGGCTGATTGCAGTTGCATAAAATATATATTATGTGCAAAAAAAAATTATGTAATTAGCAATATATTTGCGATTTGCGATCACTAACAACACCACCACCAGTGGGAGGCTCCTTTGCACAGAATGCCTGCTAGATTATGGATACCACAACGGTGCCTATTTCTGCCATGAAGCAGTAATGTGTAAACATTATTGTGTTTCGGTCTAAAGGGCGCCGTAGCTAGTGAAATTACTGGGTAAATGAGACTTACCATCTCGTCTCAAGGTGACGAGCGCAATTGTTGTGCCGCTCAGAATTTTTGGGTTTTCAAGAATCCTGAACGGCACTCCATTGTAATGGGCAGGGCGTATCAATTACCATCAGCTGAACGTACTGCTCGTCTCGTCCCTTATTTTCGTAAAAAAAAAATTTGGCAACAAAGAGTAGTTAACTAGTTAGAGTAATTATAATATTCTTTGAGAGTAGTTCCCGTTACAGTAAATCTTTCAGCCTAGCGAAAAATCTGGATTCACTCGATTGTATGAAACCTGCAGTCATTGATAAAGTCAAAGTCACATGCATCATGATATATTGACATATGACGGCTATACTCTTATACGTGGTTAGCGATCCTACCTACTAAGCTAGAGATCCCGGGTTCGAATCCCGGTAGATGCAAGCATTTATATGATGAATATGGAAGTATGTTTCCGAGTCATGGATGTTTAAATGTATTTATGTATGTTTAAGTAAGTATATTGTATTAAATATATCGTTCTCTTGCAACACATAAAACAGGCTATATATGCCTAATTTGGGGCAAGATAATTTGTGTAAAAAGTGTGTCAATATTATATTCTTGTAAAAACGGAGGTAGCTGAAATTATCCACTACGTTTTAAGCAACTGTTCGCATTCAAACTTAGCCGGATTATACTTCGTCGCCAATCGCCATACGACTATTTCAAACTTTTGTCAAATCACTGCACGTTTCATACTAAACCAAATTTAAATTTTAGTGAGGCAGTGCCGCCTCTTATTACGTAGTATGTACATCCTCTTTGGTAATATAGTGGCAAAATTTTCTTTGCAGTAAGAGTAAAAATCACACAGAACAATTTTGTAATTGTAAATATTGAAATAAATTCCTTGGCGTAAATTTATGTCATTCAATAAAATATTTTTTGAAGAAAAATAAATTTACTTAAAAGCACTAACAAACTGGAATCCGCAATCCGCATGTTTATTTATTGAATTAACATCGTATATATGCATCAATTGTAGTAAAGTGTAATAGTTATTAGATGGCGTTTCCACAACCAAATGCACAAAGAGGTTAATTTTATATCAATACTTTTTTTGTTGAATAACTATTGAAGTCGATGATAAACCATGTAAAAACTACGCGTTTAAATTATTTTTCAGGCCGATTCTGTACTTCCTAGCGTTGCAAGCCTCGGTAATCACTCACTATCAGAAGACCTAAACCTTTTATTTTATAATTTTTGTTTCAGAGTTGACCAATAGAAAGATCCTAGAAGAACTTCAACTTAAAAAGCAAATGTTATTAAAACAAGGTGCTGTTGCTCCGTTAACTACTACTACTATATCATTGACTCAACCTAACCCTGTTAGTCAGCTACCTATGTGCTCGATCCCACCTCTATCAGCCACTGCTGTGAGTAGAATATTCATTATAAAATTATGTACATTATACCATGTGCACCCCCAATTGATAAGTTAGACAGTTGTCGCAAAAGCAGCCCAACCCAAATATTTTGTTTTATTACTTAATAAAAGTAAAATAAATTCTTATCTGAAAATAAATGAAAACAGAAATATCTGAAAATATCTGGTTTCTGTGGGTTACAACAATTTTGTGCTGACTGCCTTAAATGGTTAGAGAACCACTTGCATGGTCACACAAACCTGTTATATAAAGAACAAGTGCTGAACCAGCAAACATTGTTTTGCCATATAAATTAACTACCCTGAGCCCACTCTTTGTTTGTGATGTCATATGTAATGAAATGAAGAAAAAAACTGGCTCTCCGTTTATTAGCATTGACATGCTTTTAACCCTTAATTAGTTGAAATACCAATAATAATTATTGTTATCAAAATTTATAAAGTACTTATGACTATTGTGTGTATGTGTCTTTTTTATTTCTATTGTTATAACAATTTAATTATTATTGCCTAGGGATTTCCACAACTACCAGAAGCGAACATTGTAAACACCAGCCATAGAGCTGCATTGCAACACGCCAACGCTACCTCTTGTGGTTATTTTGTTTCACAAGACTCCTCTTTTGGAAATCAAATATTACCAGTGTTACCAAGATTTGATAACAAATGAAGTGATGAGTGCTGTTATGAAGTTGAAGGTGATAGAAGGACATTTGGGTTCACTTTCTGGATTCTCTAAGCCCAAAATTAAATATGAACAATATGAAACACCAGCTCATATTGCTGCAATTGCACTTTATACAATACAGGTATATATGTTATTTAAGGGTTATAAGAGGCGTATCATCATTTCAGCTGGAAGATGTCCACTCCTAGAAAAAGGCCTCCCCCAAAGGTTGCCATGACAATCACTCCTGTGCTGCCCTCATCCATATATTCCGGCGATATTGACCAGATCGTTGGTCCATCTTGTGGGGGGGCCTACCAACACTATGTCTTCCGGTATGTGGTTGCCATATGCAGACTTTACTGCCCCAATGCTCATCTGTCCGTAAAAGGTTATATATGTTGTCATAATTAATATGCTATGTTTGCAATTACTTCCTGTAACATTTAATGTTATACTAAAGTTCTAACCACACTTCAATAGTGAAATAGCATAATAGAAATTGAATGCGAAAACTCCTATAATATTATTTTATTATATAATATCCTATATACACAGGAGTAAAATAATATATTATAATCCTTTATTTTCATGTATTTTACAGATTTACGTAATTGAATATATTATAACCTACTAAAAAATTAGAGCATAGATAAGAAATAAAATATCCTGTTAATGTTGAAATAAAATTTTCAGACTCAATTTGAGTCCCTGGAAAATAAGCTAGTATTGGATGCAGGTTGCGGACCTGGTATGCTTTCTGTGGGGGTGTCTCTCCTTGGAGCTGCTGCCGTTATTGCAGTAGATATTGATTATGAAGCTCTTCAAATTCTGAACCAAAATATTGAAGAAACAGAAACCACCAATATAGATGCTATTCAATGTGATTTTCTTGATTCTGAGATGTATAGGTATGTGTTTTAAAAATTTATAAAGATTACTAGCTATAAGCATTCTATAAACTCATCTAAGTACTCACTTACAGCATTAATTTTCATGTTGGATTTGAGACAACAAGCAAATAGAGTGAGCCCACAGGCTGTAGGCAAACTGATGTGTTTCTTAGTAATAACCTGTCTTTTAAGCCCATAGTTGTGAATCTTGCCAAAAATAGCTTAGTTTATCACATTGACTTCCTCATCTCTATTTTTCTTTTCTCTTTGTTCTAGACTTATAGTTTCTTTTATTACTTACCACTGAATAATTCAATGGGGAAGTTGCATACTTTAGTAGTCTTGCCATGAATACTGAAAAAAAGAGAAAAAAAAAAACAGTTTTCTATTGCAAATAACATTTATTACTTTTACAGTGTGTTAGTTCAATACATAAATATAAAACAATTTTAAATATAAAAAGCTTATTTGAAGTGGTCTCCATTGGCTGCAATACAGTCCTTTAAATGTTGACACTAGTTATCAATAGAAGCACACACTCTTTCCATTGGAAAGTTCTTCACTACCAATCATACAGATTGTGTTAGGGACTCCAAATTATCATGGCGTTTAGAGCAAGCCATACTCTCTAAAACTGACCATAAAGCATAATCCAGCGGAATAAGATCGGGACTAGACGACCGCCAGTGTTCAGCTCTGATGAAGTCCAAAATGTTCGTTTTCAACCAAGAATGCGAGACCAAGCTTTATGACCCGGCGCGGGCGCCGAGACTGGAAGGAGCATTCTTGGTTATTGAACGTGAATCAAACCATCACATAAGTTGGATAGCGCCCTCGTTGCGCTCTGTCAACTAATTGGGAAGCTTCCTTAGAGCATTGAGCACAAATGTAAAAATCTCATTCGCAAACAAATTTTTTCTGTGACCTCCCTTTCCGTACCGTTTCAGTATCTAGTTGTTTCGATTTTACCTCCCTATTCTTTTTTGTAATTATTATCAGTAAAGGAATGATCAGTATGTCTCTTATAGACTGCAAGTCCTAAGTCATCTTTTAAAATACGCGACATGGTTCTAGGTGCTATCTTCATCTCCTGAGATAAAATCTTTGCTTTAGGACAGGATTTCTTCGAATTCTTTCCCTTACTGCTTTGGCCACCTTTTTACTACGAACACTACGTGGACGGCCAGATCTTTTCTGTCACAAACAGAGAAGGTCTCATTGTACCTACTAAAAGCCTGGTACAAACACATTTTACTAATACCAAGCGTATGGAGAGTTTTACAAATTGCATTTGGCTCCATACCTACTTTGTCTAATGCAATCACTCGGTTCGGTGCTTTTTACCACTCCATTTTAATATCGCAAAATATTGTAAAATGTATTGGCGCCAAAATGAGAAAACTCAATGAACAACTATAATATAAAAATGACAGATTCCAAATTCAAATGTAATATTTTGTTTATTCTTAATTGTAGATATTTTTATGGCCAGACTAAGTTTAGCTTAAAAATGAGGGATATTAGTAATCTTGAGAGATCTATACTTTTCATAAACAATTTTGGTATTTTTTGTTGATATAAAAAGGTAATAATTTTAATTTCAACAGCACAGTAGCTTGACATAAATATTTTCTCTACAGATTTATTTCTCTGACTGACACGAAATTTTCTCAAGAATAAAATAATTTAATGGTTTGGTAGTCTCTCACAGCTGAAAAAGCTTTGGTGTGTGAGTCATACATACAATAATTGTCTACTCTATAATAAATCAAAAGCTAAATAATGTGTTTACACCATTTACACTTTACATTGTATTAAGAAACTTTGACGCAACAAAACAAAAATCCGTAAACAAATTATTCTTTGTGCTATTTTACGTTTGTAGAAAGAAAATATTGTTATAAAGAAGGTATTAAATACAACCAATGAAAATATTATAAGGCCACATAATTAAGCTAAGTATCATTTATTTAAATATTTTTATATAATTACTAGCTGACCCGACAGACGTTGTTCTGTCAATAAACGGTTCGAGAGATATGGTAAATGCGTGGGTGAGTGCGTGGGTGGGATCGCGACACGACAAACTATATATGTAAACCTTCCTTGAGCTTCAACGAATCTATTACAAAAGATTTCAACATACAAACATACATTCTCTTTTATATAATATATAGATTAGCCCTATCTATCTTATCACATATAAGGAATTGTGATATGCTTTGAGAAAACGGAAAAAGTATAAGAATACTAATGTTACCACATATTTTATACATTGTTACATACTCCAACTCCAATAATTAATATTTTTATTTATTAAAAACTAGCTGACCCGGCAAACGTTGTTTTGTCATATAAAGTATAATTCACGCGATAGTTTTATAAGTATTAAAATATTGCCTATATTATAGCCTGTACATCATTTTGTTCTATTGTCAATAGTTTTTGCAGCGCACGCAAAAATAGGTTTTCGATTTTACACCTTGTGTTACAAAATAGCAATTTTATTACGGATCCCTAATTTTGAAAAAAAAAATACATACATACAACATAGCCTATAGCCTTCCTCGATAAATGGACTACCCAACACTGAAAGAATCATTCAAATCGGACCAGTAGTAGAGATTAGCGCGTTCAAACAAACAAACACTGCAGCTTTATAATATTAATATATATATATATTAGTTAGATAAAGGAGTTTTTTACAACTTATACATATTGAAATTTATTTAATTCTCATTCATTGGTTGTTGTTTAGTAAACATATCTGTGACCAGTCTTATGGTAGCTCAAGTATGATACAAGTGATCTAGTTGACCAAATAACATCAGGGTGTCTCTGTGCACGCAGATCGTAAAAATTCACTCTGATAATTTTTCCCCAATGTGCCCACAGAGTATAAATTCAAAAATAGTATCCTTAGATTGATTTTTTTTTTTGTATTGCAGGTGGAATAATTGTTTCGACACTGTTGTAATGAATCCTCCATTTGGTACAAAGAACAATGCAGGAATGGATATGAAGTTTTTGAAAATGGGTCTCAACCTAAGTTCTGATTGTGTTTACTCACTACACAAATCGTCCACCAGGTATATAAGTGTGTTATTATTGCACAGGTAATAGTATTGACTGGCATCTCTTCTGTAGAGCTTGAATGTTGTATTATACTTGTTCAATGGGTTTAATATAATACTTAAGTCGATCAGTAGCATATTTATAAGTATTTGAACAGGTAGGTATATAGTCATGTCATAGAGTTACTGTACTGTCATTTCATGTAAAGCTGCAAATACCATTTGTAACACTGTAAGGTTTTTTAGAGGACTTTTGTAGCTAAAATTGTTTAAATTGAGTCAGTCCTTTTAAAACGATTAAAGAAGTATAATGTATACTTATACAGCCTTTAGCAATAAAGTTTTTTACAGCCTTTGAATCGCTGTATGATAAGGATAGGCCTTTCAGTCACAGTAGACATATGTAACAGTATGTAAACTAAACCTTGTTACATACTTTCTAGATATCCAAGATGGTGGATTTGACTTTTTCAAAAAAATCTGTTGGTATGGGTATTATTTTCGGGAGTGTTAGTTATAAATGTAAACAAAATTTCAAATTCAGTGTTGTTAGCTCAGCAGAAATAATTAAAACTTTCAGATCCTTAGAAATGAAAAAAACTGCTGATATATGGGGCATATCTGTAAAAATAATAAGTTCTGTTATTGACGTCATAGCACCATATCTAGCACTAGTTTTTAATAGCTGTATTGAACATGGCGTGTTTCCTGACCTTCTGAAGTATAGTAAAAATACACCAATATTTAAATCGGGACTCACTTCTGACCCGAATAACTATCGCCCTGTTTCGGTGTTGCCGACTCTTAGTAAAATTTTTGAAAAAATTATTTTAAGCCAAATGCTTACTCACTTTAACACTTATAAGTTACTTCATATAAAACAATTTGGCTTTACTAGGGGACGCTCGACTACGGATGCAGGTGTTGAACTCATCAGGAATATTTTTGAGGCCTGGGAGGAATCACAGAATGCACTTGGTATCTTCTGTGATTTATCTAAGGCTTTTGATTGTGTTCAACATTCAATGCTGGTCAGGAAGCTATGCCACTATGGTATAAGAGGATTCTGATCTCATATTTAAATAATAGGATTCAGTGGGTCGAGGTGAATGGCAGGAGATCTCCTGGGACTCCTCTCGGTATGGGGGTACCACAAGGGTCTATTCTTGGACCCTTCCTCTTCCTAATTTATATAAATGATCTACCTAACCTTGTAGAAAAAAAACACAAGGTGGTATTGTTTGCGGATGACACTTCACTTATATTCAAAGTGAAACGAAGCCAAGTTTTATATGACGAAGTAAACAATGCTCTATCTGACATCGTGTACTGGTTTAGCGGCAGTAACTTATTGTTAAATAATCATAAAACCAAATATATTAAATTCACCGCGCCAAATGTCAAAAATGTAGATGCGAATATTTTATTAAATGGAGAGGTGGTAAAACCAGTGGAATCTGCTATATTTCTTGGCATTACTCTTGATTCCAAATTGCAGTGGGGCCCCCATATTGAAGGATTGGCGAATAGGCTTAGTTCTGCAGCATATGCGGTTAAGAAAATCAGACGGTTAACTGACATAGATACGGCGAGATTAGTATACTTTAGTTATTTTCATAGTATTATGTCCTATGGTATATTGTTATGGGGCAGTGCGGCCGATATTAATACTATCTTTGTGCTGCAGAAGAGGGCTATTCGCGCGATTTATAACCTAGGTCCTAAAGAATCATTAAGAGAAAAATTTAAAGAAATAAACATTTTGACTGTTGCTTCTCAATACATTTTTGATAATGTTTTGTATGTTCATAAGCACATTGAGGAATTTTCTAGAAACTGTGACATTCATAATGTTAACACAAGGAACAAACATAAACTTGTTATGCCTACTACTCGGTTGGGTCGAGTTAGTAAGTCTTTTGTTGGGCGATGTATATGCTTCTACAATATGATCCCAGAAAATGTACAAAACAAATGTGTTACGAAATTTAAAAGAATTGTTAAAAAACGTTTGTGTGGGAAAGGTTATTATAGCATAAACGATTTTCTTAATGACACCACGGACTGGGATTAAAGCGAACACCCTCAGGCTCTTTAATTATTAATGTTTATGGTACGATATTACATTGTAATCTATATTTTATATAAAAAAAAAGCCCGCTGAGTTTCTTGCGCCCATTCTTCTCAGGTCTGAGGCAGTCTCTTTTGAATGGGTGGTAGATTTTGACGTTCAATAAGTGATTATAAATCCTATTTTGAATAAAAATATTTGAATTTGAAATATGACACCCATTTCGAGATCCAAGATGGCGGAAATGACTTTAAAACGAAGCCATTGCGAAAGTCTGAAAAACAATATATTCCTTAGGCATTTTCAGCTGAAAAGGTGTTGGTTTGCATAAAAAAAAGTTCTATCTTGTCTTTACTTCTTACAACTCGGATGACGGTGAACACAAAATTTTATTTCAAAAGTCCAGCAGTATGAGCTCGGCTCTCAGAAAATATACATGAACGTTTTGTGTAAAATCTTCAATGAAAGTAATAAAATATTTCATACTTCCAAATGAAGAACTTTCCATGGGTCCACATAATTGGAATGTATAAGTTCTAGTGGTCTTGTTGCTCTAAATTCTAGAACCTATATTATTGCTTAAAAAAAAATATTTCTTTTAATATTCTCTCATGTAATAACTGTATTCGTTTTTCTACACTGGATATTAGGTTAGGTTACAAATTGTAATAAACTTGGTTATACCTCTATGTGACACATTAAAATTGTCTGTTGCAGGTCTCACATAGAAAAAAAAGTTAGAGAATGGGGTGTTAAAGGCGAGGTGATAGCAGAGCTCCGATACAATCTAGAATCTTCTTACAAGTTCCACAAACATAAGTCTAAGGACATAGCTGTTGACTTATGGCGACTTTTTCACCCATCATGATGTTGTATAAAAAACTATTAATATATGTATAGATAAATTTAAAAAAGTCTGTACATTTACGGTCGTTTTTAGTAACCTATCTATTCTTAGTTTAACCTATTACTTAGAGGTAAACAAATCTATCCTTTAACACTTACATTTCAATAACCTATAATAAAGCATTAGACTATAACTATATTGGACATAACTATGGATAGATAAGATCTTGTCATTAAACGGTGACAGCAATGTATCCGTAACTAGAGACACGTTATTGAAAACCGTTAAATGATCGGGGGTGTTTCTCGTCTATGGGCAGGAAAATTTCTGAGTTTTGTTATAATAAAACCAAATGAAAAAGTATAATTTATTGATAATGTTATTTTTAATTTCAAATTCAATTATCAGTCTTATAAATAGTAAATTCATTATTGAAGTCTTATAAGCAGGTATTATATATGGATATTTTTTTTGTCAGAAGGATTCTTAAAAAGAAAGAATATCTATCACAAATCTTGTTGTCATTCTTTTTTTAGAGCTATCAGACTTGTAAATTTTGGTATATTTAAATTATAATATTTTTTCTTAAAGTTTTGTGAACATTGACAGTACTTTGTTTAGTGTTACCAGATGGATATTTGTTTATAAATTATTCATCTCCAAATTTAATATTCTGTGCAAGGGTGATAGTGGAGGAGTAGTTGATCGTGACTGTAGATCTTCGCATGTAACTCTTCCAAGCGTCGGAGCCGCACTCGCGGCCTCCTCCCGTCGCCTTCTCTCCCCCGAAGGCGCCCCCGACCTCGGCGCCATTAGTGGGGATGTTCACATTGACGATACCGCAGTCCGAGCCATGGGGGCCCATCCACTGTATACACACACGATATTAATGTACTATTATATAGAACAATTAGTTTTTTCCATAACTGCCGTTTGTTGGTTGTACCATGGTAGGTATAATAATAATAATACTCCGCCTGGCGTTCTCTTCCTATGATGGCCTAAGACTACGTCACGATAAATGTTACCATTATGCAGGAATCCAATTTTTTTCTTTTCCGCTAACGAATGAGAAACTGCGGCCACAGGTAAGTAGAAAGAGACATAAATATATTACAAACCTTAAATATACTGGCCAAGTTCTCCGTGAAGAGACTCGAAGAGAGTCCCTGCTCGACCTCGTTGTTGTACTGGATGCCGGTGTCCAGGTCTGGGATCTCAATGCAGTAGACGATGGGCGCAAAACATTCTGTCTTCACAAACGGCGAGTCGTGGGCCAGCCCGGTAACGATGGTCGGCTCCACAAAGTAACCCTCGCGTTCTATAACCTGCAAAAATAATGATTTATTAGCGAGACCATTGTAGTTTTTTTTATCCAACCATAACATAGTCGTTGGTAATTTTTTATGGGAGAGGATGACAAACGAGCGCACGGGTCACCTTATGTTAAGTGATCACTGCCGCCCACATTGTCTTTCAACACCAGAGGAATCACAGGAGTGTTACCTGCCTAAAGGCGGTTAAAGGAAGGTACGCACTTTTTGGAAACACCGCAGCAGGAAGCTGATTTCACGGCTAAAATTTTAAACATGTGCAAACCAAAAGTGGAAACACTCCATTAACACCGATGTTGAAAATTTAAGTATCTACATGAATTAAGTATTTAACATTTCAATTATTTCTAAACTTGGTTAGATTGAACTCATTGAGTCTTAAATAGGTAGAGACCAAATTTTGAGCGTCGCGTTGGTAGCTGTGCAGTTTAAAAGAAATTTGTTTATCTATCTTATGTCAATGTATACTTTGATATCTATATACGGCCGTTTTCAATAGGTAACCTATCTATCCTTAGTTTAACTTACCAGGGGTAAACAAATCTATACTACGCTTACTTACATTTCAATAACCTATCGACAAAAGCATTGGAACATAACTATATTGGAAATAACATTGGTCATTAAACGGTGACAGCAATGTATCCGTAACTAGAGATACGTTATTGAAAACGGCCGAAAATGTAATGGACATTAAAAAATTATTTTCTCAAAATTGATTCCTTTATTTTCGATGTCAGTTCAAACACTACCACTGTTTCGGAAACCAATGACGCTCTGAGAGAGAACAAATGGCGTAGGAAACTTCTAGCATTTTTTGCGTTCTTTTTAATAAAATATACAATATTGTAGTCATCGGTATTGCTATAAAATAATCATAATGTAGTCCCAGGCTGTTCTATCGCTTAGATATTCAACTGTGAAGTTGTAAGATATACGACAGCATTTTTTTTCATAAAACATTTAAATTTAGGTATATAGACATAATGCCTGAATAGCCACTTTATTATAAAAGTTTACCCTTAAAGCTATTATGTATCTTATGAAGCCTACTAGAACTAGTTACAAGCAATCTCTGATTTCTAGTGTTTTAATAGTGGTGAAAAAGGTGACGATTTTTATGAACGTACCTATATATGAAATTTTCATAAAATATGTGCTGACAATAAACAGTCCTAATAAGTATTTATTTCTCTAAATTTTTCTTTGAGTGACTGTTTATAACCAAGATAGAATATAGCAAGAACAGGTCTCTTTTGCAGAGCAAACACTAAATCAGCTGCATGACCCCACAGCAAAATACCGTACGTCATGATGCTATGAAAATAACTGAAGCACATTAGTCTAGCAGTAGCAACATTCGTGTGCTCTCTAATCTTTCTAATTATGTAAATCAAGTTATAGAACCTTTCCACCAAATTCGATTTTCCCGCCTTGTTTGACAATTTCAGCAACGGTCTTCTTGTACGCTTCAAGCGCGGCGAGAGTATGTAGGGGGCCAATCAGCGTGTCCGCTAGCAGTGGGTCACCAATTCTAGTTAAAAGTCCTCCGAAAGCCTTCGTTAAACGGAAGACCACTTCCTTGTATACCTGACGACGAAATGTAAAAATTAGTCAAATATCAAAATAATTGGAATGGAACTGATTTTAGAGATTCGTATTCTCCTTGGTTTCGAAACCGAACGTCACAAGCGCAGTCAGGCATAGATAGATATAAGTATATCGCAGGCTTAGCTTTTTGGATTTTTTTCCAAACACTAATAATTATTGTTGGTGACTTTAACATCTACAATCAGTTGTACCGAGTTAGTTTAGTTAATTAAAATTTAAAAAAAATTGAGAAGTTACGTAGATCCAAAGTTTATTAACAAGAGGGTGGGACAAAATTTTTGCCGTTTATAGGGTCCGCGCGGACGACGCCGCAGGCAGCAGCTAGTATAAAAATAATTGCGGCTATGCTCCATTAAGTAGGTAACTACTAAAGCACGTATTGTTAGAGAAACTTAGGAAAAATCTTCGAGGACCAGACTTCTTGAATCGTAAATTCTGACAATCTCGTTAACTAAGAGGTTCAACCCCACAGGATGATAAAAAACAATTCTGGTGATATTTTAATTATAATTCGGTAAGTATAAATACAAGATAAAACACGGCCCTCTAATATATTAAAGTAACCTACCTATACACCTGTACCTACCTAACTACATAGTCAAGGTAACTTATCAATATTCAAGTCTGCTAAACGTAAGAGAGACAGTAAAATGTCAGACATTATTTGTTACACATTCATGTTAGGCCCTTTTCATACGTTCTTATTACTGTGAACCCAATTTCTCCAATGTATGAGCATGTTAGCTCTTATAGCCTAAACACATGGTCGCATGTGGTACGGCCGGACCATCAGGCGCGGTCTGGTCTGGATCAAATTGGAAGGCTTGTCGCAGTGTCGTACGCGATATATGAGCTATATATGTAATACGTGAATGTGTCGAAGCGAACACATATAAACGACAGTCGGTACCGGGGTATCGTCAATTGAGTCGTTTCAAGTACTCACTTTGGTATGTATGAGTAATCTTCTGGTGGTTGTGCAGCGTTGCCCAGCTGTGCCCGCGCACGCGAATATAGCCGCGTTCAGCAAGAGCTCCAGATTAGCATCCTCGTTGACGACGATGGCGTTGTTTCCGCCCAGCTCCAGCAGGTGGCGCCCGAAACGTCTCTGTACCTCTAGGCCCACCTACACAATAAAGTTTAATTACAACCCAAATAAATGCAATTTCATTATTAATTTCTTGAAATATTATTAAAACTCGTAATAACCATAACCCCCTTTTTTAGTATAATACCAGCTAAAATTATAGAATCTGAAATCAGAGCTTCAATATGAGCTTTCTGTAATAGGCAATCATAATAATTGAACAAAATATATAGGTATTTTTACTAAAAAAGCTATAACCGTTTCTAGATATGAAGTAATGTAATCCCCCTTTAAAAATTTATACATGTATAATAATAACGCTCAGAATGATAGTTTCATTCATAAATCCTGTCAATATAGAAATAACATTATAATTAAAATGTGCGTGAGCGTCACATACTTAAATTCGCCAACACGCACACAGACAGCCAGATAATGTTGCAAGTGAATAGACATTTCCCTAAATCAGTAAATTGTAATTAGCAAGAAAGAAGAAATAAAATATAAATTAAGAATTTAATAAAAACATCACGTATTCAATTATTGTTGCAACAATTTTTGAAGTGTAAGTAAAGAAGTTCTTTAGAATCGTTGTTATTTGAAACTCGGTGAAACGAAAAAGCGAGACGATAGAGATGCCGTTCCCAGCTATATCCGAGGTTTTCTAGGGTGCAGAGAACGAATTTGGGATAATTTTTAAAATCCAAGATGGCCGCCGTGCAAAATTATGATTTCAACAATATGGATATCGTATCCAAGGTTCTCGGGGGTGCAGAAAACGAATTTGGGATCATTTTTGAAATCCAAGATGGCCACCGCGCAAATTTATGATTTCAACAATATGGATACCGTACCCTGGAAGGACCATTCTTGGTTATAGAACATGGTGTTGTTAAGGTGCTTCACTACCTTCGCAATAATGGTATCTTGATACAATTTGCCGATGTTTGATACACTTTCAGTCAGCCTCACCTTCATTCTCATAGTTAATCCCCACCAAAACCATCACTGAAGTCGGATAGTGCCCACGTTGCACTCTGTCGACTAATTGGGAAGCTTCCTTAGAGCTTTGAGCATAAATGCGTCCATTTTATTTGTTGAAATGTTGCTCAATAGTATAAAATTTCTCATCATTAAACATAAAGTTTCTGTGACCTCCCTTTGCGTACCTACCGCTTCAGTAGTTGTTTCGATGCATTGGCGCCAAAATGAGAAAACTCAATTATCTCATATAAAAATGACAGACTACAAATACAAATGTAATATTTTGTGTATTTTTAATTGTAACAGTATTTACGGCCAGTATTTATCATAATTATTGTTTTTATCTTATTAAAATCCTAGAAGTAAAGGTAAAGAAACAAATAAAATTTAAAGATAATACTACAATCACACTTACTCGAATACAGAGATATTGAAGTTCATCGACCTTTTCTAAATGTTCATAAATAAAGCTATATAACTGCATACATTCAAAAACAGATATACTAGCCGGTCCAGCAAACGTTGTATTGACATATAAATTAAAAAAAATTGCAATTAAAATGTTTTGGGTATAAGAAATTAATGTTGACCGATTCTCAGACCTATCCGATATGTACACAAAAATTCATACAAATCGGATCAAGCATTTCGGAGGACTTAGGTAACAAACACTGCGACACGAGAATTATAATTTATTAGATTGGAGCAAGTTATCTCCATAAACTGAATATTGAATATCTTGTCTGAATTGTTTGCATTGCTTTTACAGCATGATCCCAGAAAATGTACAAAACAAATGTGTTACCAAATCCAAAAGAATTGTTAAAAACGTTTGTGTGGTTAAGGGTTAATATAACACAAAACATTATTTTTTTAATGATACCACAGACTGGGAATGGAGCGAACGCCCTCAGGCTATTTAATTATAAATTTTATTGTATTATACCTATACTACATAATATATTGTAACTTTAAAAAAAAGCCCGCTGAGTTTCTTGCGCCCTTTCTTCTCAGGTCTGAATTCAATTCAAATTCAAATATTTTTATTCGAATTAGGATGTAACATCACTTAATGAAAC